>NC_134467.1:8450500-8760000 GCF_047948215.1 Lycorma delicatula
TGGGAAAATGAGTAAGTTACAATAGTTGTCGAAAGTGCCCTACATTATGCATTTCACATAATTGAATATGACTTTGCATGCTCTTAAATACATATTGTAACATTTTTTTAAGTTATTGCAAAGACTCATTGTTCAATTTCCCCTTTAATTCAGGAACGGTGTGAAGATAAATTTTGTAAATGGCATCCTTTAGGTATCCCCACAAGAAAAAGTCAGGAGGGGATGAATCAGGAAACCAAGGGGGGGGGCACAACCCCTTTGAAATCACTTGTCCATTAAAACATTGATCCAAGAAAGTTATTATTGTTGTTGGCTGTTTGAGCGGTAGCAATGGCCTTATGAAACCACATGTACTCTAGCCAGTCTCCAGGTATAGTGTTTACAAATTGTTGCACCATGTTTATGTAGCGCTCAGTGTGCCATGAAAGAATTTCATGAAGAATCGCCTATGTAAAATTGTTCACCAAACCCCATTTTTTTTTGAATCGCCGAGAAAAAGCTACACGTTTTCCAGTGTCTGCAAGTAACAATACAAATTCTGTATGGATGCATTTTTAAACAATTGTGCAATGCCATGAAGGCATTACCAACGTTGAAATCAGACAGGCTAGATAGGCGTCACACAGACTTCTTGGGACAAACAGAATATGCAACTTACTCGTCGATCAACTTTTCTTGTGTTAGCACTTTTGGTCGACCGCTTTTGGCTGCATCTACCACATTCCTTGTCTATTGGAACTTGTCATACAGGCGCTTCATGGAGGACTTGTTAGGTGCATTCATACCATACTTTTCTGTGAAGGCATTCTGGGTCTGGACATAACTGGCTCATCTAATATTATATTTGGAGAAAATGCATATTCTTTGCTGCACTGTGCAACCCATTTTTTCCTTAATTAAACCACCAACAAAAGAAGGAAACGTTCTTTAATAAAGTTACATCACTTTTTGAACACTACATACCTTGGACATTCTGACGCGGTAATGTCTTCTACTATTAACAATGGCAACACTGCTTCAAAGGCTACAGTTACGCATCATTTGTGTGTTTACGGTTTCAGAATGAGTAATACCAACACTTAAATTTCAATGTGGCTACTTGATAATGATAGATGGAAACAAAGTATACTTAATTTGAAAAAGAATGTCAATCATGTTTCGATGTGGTTCAAGGCTTACAAAATTGTTGTTGTTTAAATAGTATGCGATTATAATTTTTTTAACCGTATAATTTATTTCGTATACCTTATTTTATTTTTTGAAGAACTTTTTAAGATATGAATCATATTCATAATTGGATTTAATCTTACTTTTTTTTATCTGTGTAGTTGGTACGCTGAGTATTATATAGTTAGATGGCTGACCGGTGTTTATTATGGAATGGTTTATAGTTTATCATTGGAAACGTAGAGTCTGGAATTGTTAATGTTCTGCTAAACTTTTTTTTATGGTTATTATATGTCTGACTGAGTATTATACATACTGTTTTATCGGATTATTGCTTGGTAAGTAAAATTTACCCTATTTAATATTTCCTAACCTTATTTTATCTTCCTATTGAGTATTATGTAGGCTATGGATAATTTTCATTAGTTGAAAAAGTGTTTATATTCGTATATTTTATGCGTAAGTACAAAGTTTACATTTTATACCGTTATACGTTGTGTACTGTTAGGCTATATTTTTTTGTTCTTCTTCTATATGCCACCTTACGTGGAGAAGTTTTGATTGGATTTTATCGTGGACATTCGAGAAGGAGGAACAGAAAAATCTCTAGCTTTGGAGAAGAATGGGATGAAGTGAGTAATAAAATGATAATGCAGAGGATATCTCGGTTTAGGAATATCATAAGTAAAAATTCTCATAAAAGGATCATGGGAGGAAGAAACGGATGCTTGTAGTCATTAGAAAGGGGAGCTATAAGATAATAAAAAACGTTGCACAGAACCAAGAAAAATGATTCATTTAAAGTTGAACATGTCAAAAGACATATTACACTGAAGAATTTTTTAATTGAAATATAAACAAAATGTATTACCGATTATGTTATACTTAGAAAAACTATTTTAAATATAATAAAATGTTTTAGTAGGTTTATAGTTAATATTTTTTTTTTAGATTAGGATTAGGAATGCTTCTGTTAAATAATTTATTATATTCTTGAAAGTAAGGTTGACTGTTTGATTATTATTTCATCATATTATTTTACTTTACATATAACATGGTTCATCTTGTCATTTGTAACAAAAAAATTGTGTGGAGATTTTATATTCTTGATTTACAATAGAGGTATTGCAAATGAAGTCAACTGATCATTGTTGGTTAACCATTTTTTTTTAAATTACTTTTTTGAGCATTAAAATTTTCAAACAGCAGGCTTTTTTACTTAATTTGTCATTATTAGTTTAGAAAATTATCATGTATGTAGAACTTACTGCTTGGTTATTATTTATCTGAGGCCAGTTCATGTCAAATCATCATATGCTGGTTGCCTATTTTTTTTTTCGATTTTTGTGTATTCTTTCATCTGTATTTAAAGAGTTCAAAACCTATTTTTTATTGTTTTTAAAAATGTTAAATTTTACAATGCCTGGCATGCCGATCTCTATATTTTTTGGTATTAACTAATTGATTTGGAGACTTGAAACAAAAACCATTTTATTCTACACAAAGAATATTAACAATTAAAATTCCAAGAATTGTATTTTTGTTTAGGCATTACTATTGCATCTGAAAGTTTGTGTAATGAGATTTCACAGTTGATCTTACCATAAATTGTGGTTACATCAAAAAAGTGTGTTTTACATTCACCTTTTTTAATATGTAAATTCAGTATGTACCATTAAATATGGGTCAAGATTATTTAGAGTTTACATTTTCATTGTTATGTATTACCTGTATCTTAAACATTTCTTATCAGTTAACTTGAGCATAAATTTATTTTTTATTATGAGAAATTTTTATTAAATTAACTTTACTCAGTGGCTACACAAAAGTATAATTCATGGTGTTTTAATCGTAAGTACAAGACCTAGTTCTTAAATGGAGAAGTGATACTTTCTGGTTTTACAATATTTTGAACATATTTTAAATAAATGTATCTTGCTTATCAATTGAATATCAGTATTGTAATTTTTACTGTTTATTCTACTCCTATGGGTCTTCAAACCAAACAATTCCTTTGTTTTTATTACCTTATCCATCTGATATATAAGGTGTCCAAAATTGTACATTTAGAAAAATACTGCACTTTTGACATAAAAAATAAAGGAAGAGGACATCAGAATTAAAGATTCATAAATAGACTGTGTAGAACTAAGGAGTATAAATATTAGAATTGATATAATTTCCCTTCACAGAGAAATATTTATGCAAAGGTTTCAATTTTTCCATACTAAATCCTCTGATTCAGAACTGATATTAGGGCATAAATATACAAGGTGGGGAAATTATGTGAATAACATAATATTTTTGTATAGAATACAGTGGTTTTATTTTCAAGCCTCTAAGTCAATTAGTTTCCAAGAGGAAAAACAGCAAATCCCAAAAAATGCAAGGATGAGTGTGTGTGTGTGGCATTGTAAAATTTAACCTAACCTAATTTTAAAAAAAAAGAAAAAATTAGTTTCTAAACTTTTGAAATATGAGAGAATAAATGTATGAAAAATTATAAAAATCAAAATAGTCATGCAACCATATAATTCTAGGTGGGTGAATTGATATGGAATGACAGTCTTATTACAAAAGAGAAACCAATATTTTCTACATTAATTACTGTGTAATTTTTTTTTACAGGACTGCAAATAAACAAACTATTGGAAAAAATATTGTAATATTATAAGGACTACTACATTAGTAAATAAATAAGCTTGTATATTAAAGCATACTGAATCTTTTTTGTATGGAATGGCTTTAAATATTTCAATCGTACCTTTTGTTTCAGCTTTTCATCATTAGTTCGGTGTGCCAATTTTTTCTTATAAGTCTATTACTACTGATATGATGTCAACTGATAAAGGTGCGAGTTCTACTAATAATCCGTTAGAACAGTTTGTTCTTTTATCTAAAAATGCAAAGGGAGCAGCTGCTGTAGAGTTAGTGAAGCAAGTAATCAGCACACCTGGTGTACATGTGTTTGGTGAATTGCTCTCCATGCCCAATATTATGGAGGTGATATGAATATAATTTTAAAAATATCTTAATGTTATGCACTTGTTAGAAGATATGAATCGTATTTTAGTTTGATTTTATTACAATCTTAAGTATAATACAATTTACTACCTCTAATGAGAACTGAAATAGCAGTTTAAAAAGAATGGCTATTGTATTTAAGCTGAAGATGTAAAGATTAAAAAAAAAAAATTACTTAATGAAAAATAAAACTGGTCTTAAATATACATAAACATTAATTTTTTATGTAATCTGTAAGACATACTGAGGATATACATTGTACAATTGCCCCGTACGGTTATGTACGGGGCAATTGTATACCTAATCAAAAGCATCTGAATTTCAATCAATAAAATATGATTTGACTTGCTTTTTGATATTGTCAGCATTGAGACTTAACAGCTGACTGTTCATAGTTGATTTTAAAGTTTCAGTATTGAATCAATACTTTTTATTTTCATAATTATTGAAGCTTTTGTTTCTAGCATGTAACAATGGTTTTTAACACTTTAAGCTAACATTTTTCGGTTGAAAATCTGTTTCGTTGTGTTGAGTATGCAAAATACATGAAGGAAAGGTTTCCAGACATCAAAGTTTGGTAAAACTGAAACTTAAAAAGTAGATGTCAAAGACATCTGTTCAGAAGACCGCTTATCATGCCAGAGGAAAATTCAGATGATATTTCTGATCGTATTGCACAAAGTCCAAAAAAATCTGACAGAAAATTGGCAAAGCAAGCAGAAATCTCAAGGTTTAGTGACCAAAGAACTATTATTATACCTATATAAAATAATGGTACTGGATCAGTTACACAATACTGATTTTCCTAAATCTGTTGAATATCATCAGTGGTTTTTGGATTTTATAAATGAAAAAAAAAGACATACTTGAAGGAACTCTTTTTTAGATGAAATATAGTTTCATTTATCAGGCCATGTCAACAGCTAGAACTATCTGGTATGGTTTGCGAATAATCCTCTTGAGATCTTGTAACGGCCATTGAATGACAAAAAAATAAGAGTTTGGTATGCTGTATCACTTAAGTAGATAATCATTCAAATTTTTCAAAACGCTATCTCAATGAAATCATTTATCCTTTGATCAACAAACGAAATGAAAAAATTGCTGAAGCGTACATCCAACAAGATGAAGCAACAACGAAAGTGATTTGCTAAATTTGTTGCGTGAATTTTTCAGGAATTTGCTCATTTCAAATCACATCCGACTACCAAAATTCCCAGATATTAAATCTACAGATTTTTATTTAAGGGAGCAATGAAAGGATGTATTTACAAGTATGTTCTTCACCTTGGCTAAACTGTAAAATAACATAACTGAATCTGTAAAGGCAACCATTAATTTGGTGCATCAGGTTGTTTTTTCAAACATGTTCAGACTTGCCTGTAAGCAAATGGTGGGCATATTGAGTATCTTCTGTGAATAAAAAATTGTAAGCATTATGCATTTTTTTTTTTGTGATTGCAATGAATTAATTATTTGTAAAGATTAGTACCAGTTTCATTTGGGAAGTTCGATATAATGTTGACATTTCACTATCAGGAAATAAAATTAAAAATGGTTTACTTTTTTTTATAATTAACCGCAATGCTACAGGTTCATCAAATTTAAAATCTTAAAAGTAATGCAGAAAAGGAGATATTTTAATACAGTATAATATTTCAAATTTTATATCGAATAGGATGCAACTTTAACAAAAGCTTTTTCTTTTGTGATTTCATACTTTAGTTTTTATTATAAATTACTTGAATATTTTCAATTAAACAATCCAATTGATATAATATTGTTAATTTTTTAAAACATCAAGTTTGATAAGTCTGTATAGATTTTAGGAAATATTTCTTATTTAATTTTGTGAATTTCTCGCATGTATTTATTTTTTTTAATGTTTTTTTAGTTGGAAAAAGGACCTAATGCTTGTTATTACCATACGTTATGTCTGTTTGCTTACGGAACTTACCGGCAGTATCTCGAAAATAAACATAATCTTATTGAATTGAATGAAATTGAAAAGAAGAAATTACAGCATCTTACCATTGTTACTTTAGCGACTGAAATGAAGGTACTTAAACTATTTTTTAAAAACATTTTTTTTCACTGAATGATTCTCAAAGTCATAAGTGTCATTCACCCCTGTTGGCAGGACTTTTCAGGGAGGCATTTTAAATAAATATTCTTAAACATGTGGCTAATTCTGAGCAATTTGTCAACTTCAGTTTTATTTATGTTTCAATATACCAATAGTAGGTACGCTCAGGATCAGGAAAACATAAGATCTAAATGTCAGAGAGCAGTTTTGGACAGCAGGTGACAAGTGCAAGGTCGAAGTCCAGGCCAATTTTATCAGTTCTCTAGTCAATTAGCTATCAGTTTTCCGATTTATTGAGAGCTGTTCAGATGCTAATCCATTCTGTGAAGAGAGGTTAGAGTTTGAGGTAAGGTTATACTTATTTGCAGAGAGGTTAGGGATAAATTGCCAAGTATTCCAATGCTTACCACCATCTTATAGGACACTTGGCCTAATTTATTTTTAAACAGAAATATACTACAGAGAAAGACTTTGCCACATATTCCACACTATGAATCATGTGTACGACAGATAATTACCTTACAAAGAAGCCCATCAGTCATCTAAAATAGCCGACTCCAAGTCCGACTATGATGACTATTAAGGTTAGTTTACGGTTTATTCCTCTCCACAAAACCTTAATATAGCTTCTCTCCACATAATAAATTAGCATCTAGATAGGTTGCCATAACTCACAAAACTGATTGCTGATCGACTAGAGCTGATGTGGTATAACCTTGCACAGATCACACCCTGTCCAAACCTGCTTTCTAACATTTAGATCTTTTGTTTTCTTGATCTCAAGCATATCTACTGTGTTATATTAAAGTATGAACAAAATTGAAGATGATCAACTAATTGCTCAGAATTACCAAACACGTTTGAAAATATTTTGTTTTCAAATTATGGCTAGGAAAAACGTTTCCCCCTGATTTCTGATCTGAATGTGAAAGTAGTTATTTAATTCATGGAATACAAATTACATGTAGAAAAATTAATGGTTTTATATTAAATCAAAAAAATTCCTACAACTGTATAATTTTCAAGAAAATTGTTGTAGAATTAAAAAAAAAATTACTTTTTAAGTTTAGTAAAAAAGAATTTCCTGAAGAAATTAAGTACTTAAAATTGAGTATTTATAAAAATAAATATACAAATTTTTTTTAAAGAAATTTTGTATATTAGGTAATTTAACAAATTTAATTTATATCAAATTTTAAAAAAAGTGTGTTTTACTCTCAATTACTTTTAAACTACTAAATATTGATTTCTATAACTTTTTTTTGTGAAATATCACATAAAAATAATAATTTTATACTTTAAATTTTATACTTTATATTTTAAAATTTGTTCCAAAATTTTTGAATTTTGAAAAAACAGCACCGAATAGAAGTTGCTCAGGAGTCGCTAAATGAAGTCAACAATGATGCAGAACTACTGAAACATGTCATAACAGGTGATGAAACATTGGTTTACAGATATGATGACAAAACTAATGCTCAATCGTCCCAGCGGATGCATTCTGGATCGCCAAGACTGAAAAAAGTTCAATGAGTACAGTAGCATGTGAATGAAGGTTATGCTTACCATGTTCTTTGATTTTAACGTCGAAGTACATCGTGAGTTCTTGCCACAGGGTCAGACAATCTATAAGGAGTATTACCTACAAGTTCAGTACCATTTGCATGAAACAATCCAAAAAAAAAGCCTGGATTTGTGGTGAAACAATTCATGACTTTTGCTCCATGATAATATGCCTGCTCACATTTCATTACCTGCTTGTCAGTTTTTTTTGTCAAAAATAACACTGTAATGACACCCGAACCGCCATATTTGCCAGACATGGTTCCGTGTGACTTTTTTCTATCACCAAAAATAAAGACAACTTTAAAGGGCCGTCATTTTACAAGCATAGATGAGATTAAAAGTGAACAGCTGAAAGAGCTAAACACTATTCCAAAGATCAAGTTCAAGTAGTGTTTCAGATATTGGAAAAAGCGCTTGCATAAGTGTATAATATCTAATGGGGACTATTTTGAAGGGGATAACATTAATGTAGACGTATAAACAAAATTCTTTCCAAAAAACAAAAATTCTCATTACTTTTTAAACACACCTCATTTATCAAGAGTAATAAAATACAAAACAGAAAACACGTAAAGAACACTTAAACTATAATGTGTTGTTTTTTTATATTTCACCAGTTCTTATCTGCAGCTATCAGTGATGATTATCTTGCTGTGTTAAAATGTGCATTTTCTTTTGGCAATTTTAAATAAATAAAAAAACAGTGTTATAAAAATGGAAAAATACAGGATGTGATAAATTAATTATTAAAAAAAAAATATAATTGTAATATAAAAATTATAAATACAAGAGAAATAACATTTACTAGATGAAATTTACTAATAACAATCCTAGAGACTTTCAAAAAGTAAAGTGAAATTTAAAAAATTAATATTTTTATTCTCACATACTTAAATGAACTATGCTTATCTTCAACATAATCCCTATCTACAGCTGTAGATTTAGTTTATCTTTTAACAAGTTTTTAAATTCTTTTCTGGAAGGAACTTTTCAGTGTGATGCATAACCAATTTTACATTGCTTCCATGACTTCATCAGAAAAAAAACTTTCCTAAGCTCTTTCAGTGAGCCAAAATGATGAAAATGACTTGATGATCATCAGAATTGTACAGTAGGTGGTTTAGTAACTAAAAAAAAAAGATGTTGAAAACAGAGGATTGTTTCCTTGACCATATGAAGTTATGTGTTATCCTGAAGCAAAATTACAACTTTTTGAGAGTTTTTCATACCTTTTGGATTTAATTTTTGTTTTCAGTGATTACAGTAAATCGTAATGCGCAGTAGTGCAATAGTGACCTAATGTATTAATTCACTAACATTCATCACTTTGTTCATTAATATTAATATATACAGAAATATGAATATATATATATATATATATATATATATATATATATATATATTGTGAATATAAATATAGTACTAGTATATTAAATTTTCCAGATATTTCTGGAAAAACCATTGAATTTAATAAAATAAATTTCTTTGTGATGAGATATTCCAGATTAAGCCGTACCAATATCTGGTAACTATCACACTAAAGGTTACCTTTTAATAGAAAAAAAATTATTGATCCTATAATGGTTATTCCTAACTGATCACATGAGTTGTGTTAGGGTTTTACTACTTTGTTATATGATCCAGATATTGTGATTTATACTGCTGGATCCAGACAAGGCGATTCAGTTTAAATGTTTGTAACTTTGATGCTGTATATTGCAGATGGATTCTATCATATTCTCTTGTGCTGTAATTTTATAAGCGATCTTTAAGTGCTACTTATATCTGAATTTCTATCATTACTATCTTTGTTATGTCCATTGATGATTGTATCTAGTTATAGTATTTTTATAAATAGTATTTACAAAAAGTGCATGAATTTTCATGAAGATTTTATTTTGGTTGAGAATGGAATTATCTTTAAATGTAAAATTAATTTTTTATTAATTTTATGTTTTTAATTTATTATAGGAGATTATAATCGGTCAACATTCAATTACAAAGTATTTACATCGTAAAAATGAAATATCAGTTCTTTAAAGAGTTTCTGTGATATTTAACTTAATGGTTTTGTATATTGTTCTTTCTTTAATGTAGATGTTAAATAGCTATTTGAACATTTTGCATTAGTCGGGTCTATCTTCTTGCTAGAGACTTGCATATTAGGTTTAACAAGAGCGCCTTGTGGTTATTGAAAGTTAGTAATGTTTTGCAGTAAGTTGAAGAAAAAATAATTTAATAATTTGTATTTATTTTATTTTATTTTTAATTTTATTTTACAGTGCATCCCGTATTCAGTGTTACTCCAAGACTTGGATATTAAAAATGTTAGAGATTTGGAAGATTTAATTATTGAAGCCATTTATTCCGGTTAGTCTAATTTTTTAAAAGTTTATTTATTCATATATTTATTATTTGTATTATTACTATATTTCAAAAATTGTTTAATTGATAGGCATTCAAGGCAAGTTCAGAAAGTAAATTCTGTTTCCAAATGTGGCCATAAAGCCCTTCAATTGTCTCATGAGTGCATACATGGTGAGCTGCTTTATATATTAATTTGCTGCACACACTGGACACGTTTATTTTATTTTAGTTTGTTCTTGTTATTGTGGCAATGTTCATGTTTTGTGGGAATTAAAAATTTACTGACTTGCAGGAAACAATCTGTTTTCCCTCTTTTTGATATTTATATATATATATATATATATATATATATATATATATATATTAACAATTTCGTGAATATTCAAATAATTCACTAATATGTTGACCACTATGTCAGTAAAATTTAGTATTATATGAAAGAAATGTAGAACACCAAAACAATAATTAAATTAAATTAAACTTAGCATATTAATTTCCAAAAATCAATAAATTTATGCAGGATCCTCCGTCTTCAGTTGGTATTGAATTCTAGAATTAAAAATTGTTATTTTAAATTGTTCTCTGATTTAAACATTTTAAAGTAATTTTAGAGACTTTAAAAGTATTTAATAATAATTAAAAAAATTAATGTAGTCGAAAAATAATACATTTATAAATATAAACAAAAATATAAAATGATGAACAACCACTAGATCGCATTCAAAGATGATGATTTAATTAAAAACATAATAAAATTATTATTTAATAGTCTGCAATAATGACAATAGAACAAAGGAAAATACTGTGTTTTAAATAATACATCATTTCACTACTGGACAGGAAAATTTGTTTATGCATTCATAATAGTATTCAAAAATTTTAAACCAAGAACAATCTAAGATAACAATTTTTTAAAAGAATTATATATAATGTAGTTGTAGAATTCAATGCCAACTGAAGATGTGGGACCCTGTGAAAATTGATTCTTGGAAATGAAGGAAGAACCAGTAGAAAAGAGAAATAAATGATTGGAGAATGAGAACTAATTTAGAGTTAGAGCAACTGGTTGAAGAACCTGTTATCATCACAGGGTGAAGCTAGGAAGAATTAGATGGGTTGGACATAGCTGATGAATGCTGGTGGATAAAGCTATTAGAAAAGTATTTGGTGAAAACCAGATGGAAGAAGAAAATCAAGAGAGAGATTGTTGATGATATAGAGAATAATTGAGGAGGATGAGAGTAAGATGGAAGAGTGTTACTGAGGGTTCAGAATGTTTTAAGTTTGCATTTTCTACATTAAAAGTAATTCCTTAACCATTGCTCTACATTACACCTGGGGGGGGGGGGCGGATAGGCCAACACTTTATGTAAGGGAGGATGGTTAAGATGTTAACACTATATGGAATTGTTTAATTTGCCTTATATCAAAATAATAAATATCTATCATATTTGTATAACCTTAAGAGTTAGCCATTATTTTATATAGTTTGAAGATATTTTTAATTATTAAACTATTTACAAATCATATTACAAAGTTCTCCCAGGACTTTCATACGCTATTGTACTCGTGAAAATAATGGAATAAGTTCATATAAGCATGTCCTATAATACTTTGCGAGTTAACGGCTAGTGAAATATTTTGCTCAGATTTCAGCTAGCCCGGTGAAATTTAGTTCGTACTGAAATTTTTGGGATGTTAATTAAGGGGCAGGGGCAATATTAGTGATTTCTTTTGGTTTTTGAACTGAGACTTTGAATAAAATAAGTCCCAGAAACAAAAATATATTCTCATGAGGAATTAATTATTCACATTATGATGTGCCTTAGCAACTTAGAACAGCCCTGAAGAACTAAAAGGAGCAATACAAAAGCAGTACAGAAGTGTGCCAAGAAATGTGTTGAAAATGGTGGGTTCATTTTTAAACATTTATTATTGTCTGATATGTATAATGTACTTTGGTCTATTGTACTGTTTATAAATAGAATTCAAATTTATCTCACTTTTTTGTTTTATTCAACCTATCTTACACCATTTTATTCAGAATCAAATTCTCTACTAGTTTGTTTAAACGTTTTATGTGTTTGCGTATTTAATAATGTTATTGTATATCAAGCATAAAAAAAGGGATTTTTTTACAGCAGTTTATTGGTTTTCACCCCAGATTCTAAAAACCTACTGCAGATAAGGTTCAGGGACCTATTTTATTTGATTTTTCAAGTTAAAGACCATAAGAAATCACTGATTCTGTATCTTAATTAACATCCTAAAAATTTTAGTACCACCTCATTTTGCCAGTGTAGCTGAAATCCAAGCAAAATCTTTTACCGATTGTAATTCGCAAATGCAGCATTTTAGGAGGTATGTTTATGTGAACTTTTCCATTATTTTCATGAGTACAGTAGGTTTTGAAAGTCCCAGGAGAACTTCATGATACACTCTGTGTAATGATTAAAAGAAAAAGTATAATTATTTTTAATTTAGATATAATACATGGAAAATTGGATCAAAAGAATTCTCAGCTGGAAGTTGATTACGCGATCGGTCGTGATACTCAGCCGTCTAACATGGGTCAAGTTATATCTACATTACAGGAGTGGTGTGATTCTTGTGAGGCTGTTCTTGCTTGTGTTGAATCACAGATAAATCGGGCCAATGTTGAGAAGAATCGAGCTTTAAAACATAGAGATGCCATCGAACAAGAGGTTTGTAAAATAGTAAAATTATTTGTTCTAATAATACGATTAAAATTTGATGTCTATAATAAATTTTTTGGAACTTTTTTAATAATTTTTATTGATGTATAACTATTTAGTAAAAAATATCTGCTCTATCAAATGTATGAGGTTCATTTTTTTTATAAGTAAGGATTGTTTTGTTGTTATAAGTGAAAATAGTTTATTTTTATTCAAACTGTTTGTTTTTTCATAAGTGGAAATATGGCTTAAGCTTATTTTTCTAAAATAATCTATAGACACTCTATAGTAGATGTTCAAGCATTTTTCAGATCAGGAATCAAGCTTGATGAACCTCTCATTGAAGAACTTTACCACAAATTCCTTTAACAAGTTTGCGACAACTTGATGAATGTCATCATCAGTTTGCGTGGGTCTTTATAAAACTTTATTTAATTTTAGTGAAAGATGAAACTCAGATGGTGCCATGGATTATATGGAGAATGTTCGAGTTCCACCTTTAAAAATATTTACAATCATTCTCCTGTATTTTGAGTAATGTGAGATAGTAAATAAACTACCTTAGTGAGAGGCTATGTTGACTTCTGTATAGTCTCCCATACCTTTTTAATCTTCACAATACATTTCTATCTTGATTAGTCTTCAAGGCAGATAATTAATCAAAATATTGATAAAGTACATGACTACTTGTCGGATTGCATGGCTCTGTTTAAGGATGCGCACCTAATTGTGGAAAAATCTGTTACCAGGGGAAGCCTGCAGGGCTCCGTTCTTGGTCCCTTGCTGTGGAACCTGGTATTCGACGGATTTTTGGGACTGACATTCCCTGAAGGGGTCACGGCCCAGGCTTTCGCTGATGACTGTCTCCTGTTAGTTCGTGGTAATTCACGACTGCAGCTAGAAGATCGAGCGCAGGCGGCTTTGTCAACCTCAGAGGGCTGGATTTAAAATTCAAGGATTTCTGTGCCCAAGATGAAGTTTCTGCTTCTCAAGGGTGCAGACAAATTATCATACAGTCGTATCCCCATATTAAGTATAAAGGCTGTGTAATCTGTTGAGTTCGAGTTGATAAATATCTAGGTGTTTTGTTTGATGAGAAGTTGCAGTTTAGCAACCACATTAGGCAAGTAGTGGCAGACACCATCTCTGTGATGCACAAGCTTAAGAGAATTGCTTGAAAAGATTACGGACTGTCAGGCCGTCATATGTACATGGTGTGCTGAGGTGTCTTTGAAAGTATGACCTCTTACGCGGCGTCCATTTGGGTGCATAGGTTGGAAAGGGATTGAGCACTTATTCAAAATGTAAGGAGTGCCCAGTGCAGAGCCTTAATTGTATGAGCTGGTGTTTTTAAAACAACCTCCTATGAGGCTACCACTGTATTGAGAAAGGCTCTCCTAATCGATTTAATGGTGAAAGTTTGGGCGGCCATGTGGAAATTGCAAAGAGGCAGGGAGGCCGAGGTATTTGGGATGTGGTTTCGAGCTGGGCCTGTACAAGAGCAGAATGGTGATCTCAATGCACCGGTTCTAAACTTCGAACAGTTGCCCATCTTCCGCCTGCGGAGGAGGCTTTCGCGATAGAAGCATGGTAGCAAGAATGGCATGCCACGACTAAGGGAAGGTCCTTGTATAGATTTATACAGGATCTGGGGGGATGGTATGCCTCTCTTTCATTTTTAAGGGCAACAAGAACCCTTAAAAATGGTCTCCAACCATGTAAATTTAGACCAATATTTGTTTCGGTTCCATCTGGCAGCTGATGAGATGTGCAGGGAGGTAAAATTGAACAAACACATGATGTTCGATTGCCGATCTCTGGGGGGGGGGAGAACTCAGGCCACCCTAGAACTTAGAGGTCAAGGGGAAAATTGGCCAATCACAAGCGGCAAGTCAATTTGGCGAGAGCCGCATTGTCTGACTGTGTGGGAGTTTCTTGATGCGGTTGCTTTGTTTCACCGACATCAGTAGTTTATCTAAGGGAAAAGATCCTACTGCGCTGCTGTAGGAAGCTAATCGAGAGATCTGTCTGGCTACCAGCCAGAATAAGGCTCCAAGAACTTTAATGGTGGATAGGTACTTGCTGGCATTCAGCGGCCTAGGCATGGCAGCGAATTTCTGTCTTTGACAAGATAAATTAATTATTGATAGTCATATATGTTTTAGTAGTTGACGGGGTGTGCCTACCCATTTTAGTGATATATGACAAGTGGGCGGTAGGACACGCAAGCAAGTGGTGCATGGTACCACGCTTATTCCGCTCACGCGTTTAGGTTAGCTCTAGAAAGTAGTTGGGACACCGGTCACTAAACTGTTCTGAGGCTCAATAGCCATTTGTGGCACAGACATTCAGTCTTATGCTTTAGGGTGACCGAATGGGGTGGTGGCGAGAGAATGCCAAACAAACCAGTGCCTGACTGGGATTTGAACCTTGGACCTCCAATTATGACTGATTACTACAATAAAAAATAAGTTCAGTTACTTTTTGATTACACCTTGTGTGTGTGTGTGTGTGTGTCTAATAATAAAATAAATCTTACTTAAAGTTAACTCTCTTATATCGTCTACAGGATTATATATGTCTATTGTGAATTTTTTTTATTATACTTTTTCTAATGATGAAATTTCTTTATTCTGTTTGCTTTTTTTATAGGTAATAAATATTAAAAAAACTTTAAAATCTCAATCACAAGATACTGATGAATCAATGGCCACCGATTCCAGAGAAGCTATATCTCAAGTTGGTAGTGATAAAACTAAAAAGGTTGTTAAAACAAAAGGTATAAGAGGTAGTGGCAAGTTTTGGCAAAAATGAAAATTGTAAATAACTTAACAAAAAAAGAAAAACTGGAAAATAAATTAACCATTTATTTTATTTATTACTTATAAAACATCTGTTAATATATATTAATTAATATTTTGATTTTGTTTATTATTTTAAAATAAATCATTTTTCATTCAGAGTGTTTTTTATTTTTATGTAACATTGTGAAATAAGTAAAAAGCTGTATTCTCTACATACTTAAAAAAACAATGTCTTTATAAGACATTATTATTTCTCATTAAAAAGAAATAATAATAATAATAATAGGTTGTATTGTATGAAAGTGTTATAACGCTTACTTGATCATTTTTATGATCAGAGTTAACTGATGATCAATGTCGTTGCTAGCTTTTGTTTTCTCTGATGCTTGCATAAGATTTAAATTGTATCGTTCATGCATCCATAAAATTGAGATTTTTCAAGTTACAAAAAACTGGCAGAGTATTATATGATTTTCTTGGCTACAGTGATCCAAAAATAGTATTGTAAAATTGCAAAAAAATATTTTTAAAAATTGTAAAATAAAAATTTTTACAAATCTGTAAAAAAAAAATAGTAGAATAAAAAATAAAGTAAAATTGTAAAAATTCTTTGAAATTGTAAAATAAAATAGCCATAAAAATTATTATATGTTCTTGCGCACAAGTTTGACTTAGACTTTTAATGATGTTTTAATACTCACCAAAAAGTTATCAGAATTTTTAAAAATTTGAGAGAAAATATCAAGGGGGCTTTTTTTTATTGATTATGACAATTACCAAAATAAGATTCAAGCATTAAAATTAAGCATCAAAAGGTTTTTTAATTTTAGGAATTTTTTTATTCTATGTGGAAGATTTAGGAAAAATTTAATGATAAAAATGAAAAAAGTTGAATTTATATTTTTTAGAGGTGGGGAATGAATTTTAAGAAAATTTTTTCTAAAAATATTCATTTATAGATTAAACTTAACAAATTTGCTTAATTAAAGTGAATCTAATGCTCTCTTCAATATAGGCTAAAATAAGAAACAGAAAATTTTCAAAACAAAACTTCTACTTCTGCTCTATTATTAAGAAAGTAAATTTAAAGGTGTGATGGGTATATAATGCAATGACTCAACCAGCACAGCCATTGTTATTCTGTGTGCGACAGAACTGGCTGCACCTGCCTCCAGTTTCTTGACTGAAATACATAAAATAAAATAAAAAATGAGGAATAAAGAGTCGCAGTCACCTTTTCGTGGATGATAATGCTAAAAACCATGCAAAATATTTTTTACCCATATGACGGACAGATAACGAGCTTCACTGCTATTTTTAAGATGGGGGGAGCCACTATTCTGAAACCTGCATACTTTAGAAAATTTCAAGTCCTATACTGGCCAAACTGTTGTGTTGAAAAAATTACTATACGCTGAAAGTTTTTATAAATTGAACAGACTTTAATTGTTATTTATCAATATTTTCACGCAAGCATGAGGATAATGACTCGTGAAGATCCAGGGGTTCTATCTCCTGGCCAGACATTAAGAGCAAGCCCTGAGCAGCTAGTATATTAATAAAAATATTAAAGTATAATTGGGACACATATCCACAACACATCTAAAACCTCCCTATATAACAAAAACATTGTTGCTTACTGTGTGTAACTTCACCAGCCAAACAAAGAGCACATTAAATAAAAAACATAAAATTCCTCCATCAACCGATGGTCATGTTTTGACTTCAAAGCAACAAACAGAATAGGTAAAATTGTAACTATAATAAAGGTAGACTGTTAAACCTGGCAGCCCAAGTGTATTCAAAATAAATGTGGTGGTTGCAATAAATAATAATACTAGATAAACTATACAGATCTGAACAACACAAACGACACATAATAATATCAAATTGTAAAGTTACCTCTCATAGGAGCAGGATACTCATACAAAAACATTAAACACAGTATACAAATTTAATATGGACAAAAAAGGATTTCAACATAGCTGATTAGTATGAAACTTACAAACTTAACCGTGTTACCAAACTCAAAATCCATGTTACCAGTAACACCATTAAGGAAGGATTAAATTATTAGAAGGAAGATCCTGATTATTAGAATCAAAAATCTTTTAGAGAGAGACAGTTGAAGGCTTAATATTTGAAGGCGAGTGAATTTTGAAATTCTATATTTTATCATTCTGTTAAATGTGAAATTAAAAGAGAAATTATACCATAGACACCACTTTCAAGGGAAGTACTGATTTGGAAATTAAATTGATACTGCAGAAGAGAAAGAGTTAAGAACTTGGTTCACCCAGTATGAAACTTTATTTTAATTGATAAAAGTTATTGTCTAGAGATGAAAATTTTTACTTATCACTATAAATAACAAATCTGAATGTCAAAAATATGGTACTTACATATTAACGCCACCCCAGCTACAGCTTTATTTAAAAACAAGTCAATCTGATTTCGGTGGAAGTTGAACAGTCTCTATTAATTTTAATAAATGGTTATTTATATTTATTTAATCAAATATAATATTTATAATTTAATCAAACTTAACCTATGCTTGTTAACCTTGACTAATTAACACCGTAATTTTTTGAGTATTTATTTAATAAATTCAGTAATTATTGCAATTATTTATTATTTAAATAATCAAAACACTCCTGTTAATTAGTCAACACCGTAATTTTTTGAGTATTTATTTAATAAATTCAGTAATTATTGCAATTATTTAAATAATCAAAACACTCCTGTTAATTAGTCAAGGTTACCGAGCGTAGGTTAAGTTTGGTTAAATTATATTTTATTTATTTAAAATAAATAAATATAAATAACCATTTATTAAAATTAATAAAGAGACTGTTTTGAATCTATATTAAACTCTATATCGGCCCATTTTCCACCGAAATCCGATTGACTACTTTGTTTTTAAATAAAGCTGTAGCTGTGGTGGCATTAAATACGTAAGTACCAAAAATATTTTACTTTGATGACAAGAATAATTCTTTTTCATCATTATCAAATATTTATTATGCTTACATATATATTCCCATATAAAGTGTAATTTCATCTCTTGGAAGTCCCAAAAAAAAATGAGAATGGTTTTTTTCAGTGTACAAATACAGGTTGTTTGGTGCCTACAAGCATGAATTATATAAATCGTATTCAGAAAATTAAAAATGTTAACTTATCCTTGTGTTTATATTCATAAATCTAAAGTCTTGGACAAAATAATAGTCACTTATTTTTAATAAAGTAACAATACCCATTTCCAACCGCACAACAGAATGTTTTCATATAACTAAACACAATACTTCAGCTTATGAGAAAGGGTTTATTTTGTTTCTAGTAACAAATTTAATAAGTTACCAAATCATTTAAACAGTCTTCCGACCATAGTGTTTACTTGAAGTACAATTAAACAATTTTTGTTTATAGACTCAATATTACTGTTCTGTCAATGAATTTTTAAATAATAGATGGGAACAGTAAGCACTGGGGAGCTGCTGAGTCGGCTTTGGGATTCACCTGAGTCTAGGGGGTAGAATTCTCTGGCTATACAGTCGGGCTCGACCAGACCGGTCAGTATAATATTATTTTATGTGTTTATATTTTAAATAATTAATACGGACTTTAATTGCATCTATTTTGTAACTAATTGTATATTTTGTGATGCTATTATGATCCAAGCAAGTATTCTTTTTTTATCAAATAGTAGCATATATTTTCATTCCTGATGTGATTATTATAATATATTTTTATACACAAATTAGAACAAAAGATTTATTTATTTAGTAATTAAACTATATTTTTTGTATTATTTAATAAAAGTTTGATAATTATAAAATTATGTATTATACAGTGTGATCATTTTATTGTGCGCTGTATGCATTACTTGAACAGTCTCCCAGGAAATGTTTGTATAAATTATCATCAGACAGGAATATCATATGGTCGTGTGTAAAGGGCCACAAAGAAATTAGGTCTACTTGCATGTTGAATACACTGCGTTCAGGAACTGAAACCCCCATACACCTTACATGAATCACCGCAGCGGTGATTCATGTACTCACAGAAGGTGCGATTTCGACGAATAGTGAGCCCGATTTTTTTTTAATGAAATTGACAATCCAGCATACCAGGATATAATTATGCAATTTGTAGCTGTTCCTCAAGCTGATGAACACTATTGTTACTGCAGTTAGACAGGGCAATGTACCATACATCCAAAAACAACATAGAATTTCTGGAAAAAATGTTTAGTGATATGATCTCAAAATGTGGTCCCCTTGTTCGCCTGACTTATTGTCACCAGATTTCTTTCTCTGGGACTTTTTAAAAGGTCATTTATATCAAATAAACCAATATGCTCTATAAGACCTGAAGCAAGCCGTTCATTACTGTAGAGATAAATTCCATTAGTCCTGATGTCTTACAAAGGGTGTCAAAAAATATGGTGTGAAGGGTTCGGACCTGCCTTCAGGAAAATGGTTGACATTTCCAGTACTTGCTGTAAGACATTACTAGTTCTGCTTAATTACATTCCATGAATCAAATGAAATGTGATTATTTCTGTATTAAAGTCCACAGCAGAATTATAGTGTATAATATCATGATGTGCATGATAAAATGATCACACTTTATGCGAGGTCTGTAAATAAAATAGTGAGACTGGATTTACAATCCAATTATACATGGACTCTATCACCTTCGCAATAGTTCCCTTGGGAAGCCACGCAACACTTCAAACAGTTTTCCCCCACTCTTCATAGCAGTGTTGGAACTCAGAAACCAGACAGATTTATCCTGCAAATGTTCAGTTACATTTTTTCTATGATTTCTGCTGTTTCAAAATATTGTGCTTTGAGGTGTTTTTTTAAAGTTGGCAACAGGAAAAAGTCACAGGGACTCAAGTCAGGGAATAAAGTGGTTGAGGACCTAGAGAAATGTTTTTCTTTGCCAAAAACTCATTAATTGAGACTGCAGTGTGACAAAGTGCATTGTCTTGATGCAACATCCAGTTGTCTTTGATGGCTGGTCTCACACAGGCTACTCTTTTCCGTAGTCTTTCAAGAATTTGTCAGTAAACATATTGATTTACAGTCTGTCCTGTAGGCAAAAACGTCTGACAGATAATGTCATTACTATTGAAGAAACAAATTGCATGGTTTTGGTTTTTGATTTGTGGTGAGTTTGAAGTGTGCCACTCCTTTCTCTGGCATTTTGTTTCTGGGTCGTACTCAAATATCCAAGATTCATCACTAGTAATAGTATTTTTTAGAAAATCAGGATCGGTTTCAATTTGCCCTATAAGATAAACAAACGGGGTATGTCACCTACGGCTGGATGTGAGTTTGGAGAGCCATTCGAAACTGTTGAACACATAATTAATCATTGTCCACAGCAAGCGTACAAGGAAGATACCAGAGTATTTATCATGCTACCCCAGTGGAGTCGACTGGCTGAAAAATCTAATGTCAATTTGTATTTATACTGAAATCTGTAATTATACCTATATAAATATTGTATATGTTTTTCTTTTATAGTTATTTGAATTTTTAATATTTTGAACACAGCATATCCATGCACCATACAATAGCGAAGTAAATAATAACTACTATAATTAAGTTCAAGGCCAACTATTCTGAAATCCACATACCTCATATAACTCGAAGTTTCGAGTACCTGTGCAGACCAAACTGTTGCTCTGATGAAATTACAGTAGAATGATAGTTTTTATAAATTGAATAGGCTTTATTTATTATTGATCAGTATTATTCTACACAAGCATGAGGATAATGAACGTAGTGAGGGTCCAGGAGGTGGAGCCCCCTGGCTTCCTGTCACATGTTGTTTTAGTATGATAGGACCTATTAATAACAACTCTTTTAAATTTTTACTAATTCATAACATTTTTTGTTAAGTTTCGTCGTTATTGTTTTTCAAAGACTTTATTACAACAATTTTCTCATATATAGATTCTCTACAAGTTTTGACAAAATTTTCGTGTATATTGGGGATTTAACAAAATCTTTCTACTTCAAACCTAAAAAATGCGTGTTTTTCGTTCCCGGATGTTTCTGTTTTACGTTGTACGAGGTGCTACCCAAAAGTTCGGGGAATTTGAATTTCGCGGGGGCAAACAATTGCTGGTACGACCTGCTGTCGCTAGATGTGGAGTTATGAGGGTGAGAGGCTGCGTTGTTGACTTTCGTGCGGTTGTGTAACGTTGTATTTTACTGCTTCGTCGAAGTTCTAAATGGCAGATTTTAAAGAGCAAAGAACCCGGATCAAATTTTGCTTCACGCTTAAAATAACCGGTGCAGAAACCCATCGCATGCTTGTGGAAGCATTTGATGACAATGCTATGAGTAAAAGTAACTTTTTTGCGGTACAAACGATTCAAAGATGGACGAAAGACAGTCGATGATGATGAGCGTTCAGGAAGACGATCAACAAGCGCAACACCGGAAAACATATCGAAAGTGCGAGAATTATGGTTGCAGATCGTAGACAAACAATCCACGATGTTTGAGCAATCGTACAAATGTCATACGGGTCCGTGCAACGCATCTTGTCGGACAATTCGAACATGAGACGCATCGCTGCAAAATTCGTACCGAGACTGTTGAACAGCGACCAGAAACAAAATCGCGTAGCTGTCTGTAGCGAATTGAAAAATTCAGCAAGAGATGACCTATCTTCATCTCCAACATCATAACCGGTGATGATACATGGGTGTACGGGTATGACCCTGAAACTAAGGAGCAGTCGTCGCAGTAGAAGTCGTCAAGTCCGCAGCAACGTGAACTCCACGATGATTGTTTTTTTCGACATCAAAAGTATTATCCATAAGGAATTTGTTCCTCTTGGTCAAACTGTCAAAGGGATGTTCTATTGTGAAGTTATGTGAAAGCATTAGGCGCAAACGTTCAGATCTGTGGGGTAACAACAACTGGGTTCTGCACCATGACAACGCGCCCGCGCACACATCGCTAGCCGTTCGGAATTTCTTGGCTTCCAAAAAGACGGTAGTGATTCCCCACCCACCCTATTCGCCTGACCTTGCCCCGTGCGACTTTTTTCTCTTTCCGAAAATAAAATTTCAATCGAAAGGCCGTCGTTTTAACACAATTGAGGAGATTCAGGAAGAAACGCAGAACGTGCTTCGAACACTTAACACCTGCAGACTTCCAGGGATGCATGGAATCATGGGAAAAACGCTGGGATCACTGTATCAATGCCCAAGGGGATTACTTTGAAGGAGATACTGGAAATTATAAGTTATGGTAAGCTATTTTATTTTTATGGTAAAATTCCCCGAACTTTTGGGTAGCACCTTGTATAACATGACAACATACAATTGTATGAAGGAAATCAAGGAGATACAATTGTAGGAACTACTTGATTCGATTTTTCAGCTCAAAAAACGTAAGACCCATCAAGTTTAAACCTTAAAAATTTCAGTATGACCTCATTTCACTGGGGGAACTGAAATCCAGGCGAAATTTTTCGCTAGCCGTAACTTGATAACAAAGCGTTTTCACATTCCTTCAAGTTGATTTTTTCCCTTATTTCATGTTTTACAATCAGTTGCCAAATTATTTCCCTTTCTTCCTAAATCTGCACACACACACACACACACACACACACATATATATATATTTGTACTGTGCGTAGTTTTCGAGAAAATCACCAGGGAGGATTAAAATGAAACACCGATATACTCGTGTATATATATATATATATCGGTGTTTCACCTCCCGGGTGTTTTCTCGTAAACTACGCAGAGTACAAAAAACAATGACCTAAACAAAAGTTACTCTGACTGGAGGGGGACACCGCACGATGACCTTTGATTTTAAAACTTTTATCATGGGAACTTTAGAACTTTTAACATTTTTCCCACGTCATCTACATTAATAATAAATGCAGTTCGATTTTCAGTCTTGAAAATTAATTTTTTAGAAATTATATTTTAAGTACGGGTCCAATATAGCCTTCTTGTTTTTGGGGGCTTAAAAATTTATTTATTGGCGTAATTATTTACTTCAATAAGCTCAGCTCGATTCGGTGCAAAAGTTAATCAATAATACTAAAAAAAAAGAAAGAAAAAATGAATACCATGATGATCCATTATACGATGGGATCGAATATCAAGCCGATAGTGCATAAATACGTATATGGAAATTGTGCTATCATTTCGTTACATTTATGTAACATTTGTACTAAATTTCCACTTTTTTCTATGGGTGTTTGAGCAATAAAACCTTTTAGAAATAATGTTGAATATCATCCGATCGCATACTTTTCCTTCATAACTATGCTGCCTCAGTAGTACATTTTTTAAATAACTTATGTTTTAATGAAATTTCTTGTAAGTTGTATTAAACGTATAAATAATACTCATAAAAATATTTCATAAGTTCATTAATAAAGCCGACCCAATCAAATATATCATCCTACTGTACGTAGTTTCCACTTTACGTACAAGTTTTAAGGGTCAGAAAAAAATTCTTTGAACATTTCGTTGCAGTGAACATATTGGAACTAAAAAATTCGATATCTTGAAAAGGATAGCATTCATAATGTTTAAATTAGTGATAACATCAGAAAGAGGACAAGTCGAAATATTGGTGTACTTTTTTAAATAATAAATTACGAACAAAATTGGTTCAGGAAATGAACTATTTTAAAGTTGTTACTCCAGATACGATATTTGTCTGTTTTGTAATCGAAGTTCTTATGTGTACTACAAGGCAGTGCTGTATGTCCGATTCAGTAATCAAGCTTATTTCCACAGTTAAGCACTCAGTTAAGTGCTTTGGGTTGCCCCGGCGCTGTAGTTCGCTGTCTTTAGAAAATGTTTATCAATCGATAATTTTATTTTAACTACTTATTTTATCTTAATCATTATGATTAATAACCGTTGTACAAGTTGAAGTGAATGAAAAAATGTAATTTTCAATACAATACGTTATTTATAATACTCCTCCAGTCTAATGTAGTTGTAAGTATTTGGTTTTATATTTAAATTTGTACTTTGCTAACCTTTAAAAATCTAATTTAAATTTGACGTTATACATAAAAAGTTAGAAAAACGATTGTTTTTTGTTATTTATTATTATTATTTTTATTAATCATTTGATTAGTTAGCTATGTTTTTAAGGTTATAAAGTGATATGTGATACTTTTTCGTTATTTTAATTTTATTGCATGCCTTCTTTTTTGTGAATATTTCTTATAACTTAAAACTATACACATATATCTACACACACACACATATTATATATATATATACTTTTTTCTCCTTTTTGTTACACTGATTTCATATTTAACCCAAGTAATAATGATTTTGTTACATACAGATTCTGACACATTTTGTTTCCATAAGTTTTTATAAAAAAAGGAAAATACAGTTTTTAACTGTTAAACATATTCAAATTTAAAAATACTTTATCTATTAATACTAATTTTTCAGAAACCAATAAATTAGGAGTACGTTTTATTTATAATTTCAGTTTTGAATTTAGTTGATTAATACAATCTTTGTTTTATCCATTTTAACTAGATATTAAATAAATTGGTTATTTTAAATTATTAGAAAGTAAATATTCTAACTGAATTTGTGGATTGCAACGCTAATTTTGAGCAGTTTGTTTTTAATGATTTTATTAATAAATAATATGATAACCCTTATCTTGTGTGTAAACACTTTAATCTGTTGTTTACATATTTACTTCATATTATCATCTGCAATTCTTAAAAACATACTGAACATATAAATTCTATTCCAAAAAAGAAAAATTCAAACTCTTCTAAGGTAATAAACTATCTTACTGTCTTATCACAATTACGTCTTTTAT
Organism: Lycorma delicatula; assembly: GCF_047948215.1. Lineage (NCBI taxonomy): Eukaryota > Metazoa > Arthropoda > Insecta > Hemiptera > Fulgoridae > Lycorma > Lycorma delicatula. The sequence continues at coordinate 8,476,068 of NC_134467.1, forward strand.
TAATTAAAAATTTATGTTTTGCAGGAACACTCAATTTTCATTCTTTACTAATCTTAGTTGAATATGAATTTTATTGACACTGTTTGTGATGGATCACTTTCTGTTTTACTTTATCTGGTTCGTGTTCATTATATTTCACAGTCTGATTATTTTAGTTTTGTATAATTTATACATTTGTTTGGATTTAAAATAAAGCAAATACTTCTCTTGTATACACTGGCATATTATTAAAATGTATTACACTGCATATAAGACACATTTATAAAGGTATCATAAAAATGTTTTTTTGGGAAAAACTAATTTGGGCAGAAAATGAAAGATTAAAAGTGCATACTACTTGACATTTTATGATTGCAGACCTTGACATTTTATGATCCCCCCCAACCAAATTCACAATTATCACACTGAAAAATTCCAGAAGGAAGCATGTACGCTGGATTATTTATTGCTTGATCTCCAGACTGGTGAGATAAGTAATAAAAAAACTTACGCAAAGAATAGGTAAAGTTTTTGTTATAATTTAATGCCTCTTAGAGAGCTGAGACACTATCTGATGGTGTTTGTACTTATTAAATTTTTTACATGTTCTGTATTGTATTGTCAGGCACTCATGCTTTATAAATTTATCTATTTGACACAAAACTCAATTTTCCAAAACTCTTCATGAAAACACAAGAAAATCCTTGCCCAGGCTCACAACTACTGTACACATCCTGGTAAGCTCTAATTCACCTAAGAACAGGCATGACAAGATGCAAAAGAAACATGTCATGCGGGGTACATTGAAGGTAGCACAAGTTGCTACTGTAGACCGATCCAGAACTTAGAACACCTTCTCGCATGTCCTCTGACCTTCTGACGACTGATTCTTGTATCCATCACAACCTGATATCAAATGATGACTATATATGTAGAATATTAGATTCAAATGTAATGCGCCCTGGATGTGGAAACCGATTGACTCTTTCATTGCTCATGGCTAGCGTTGAATAAAATACTACTACGCTTTGCATTTTTTCTTGCTACAAATTCTTTTGGTTCTCGTGCTACAAAGTTAAAATGTCAATATCAATTTCATCATCAAATTTCATACCTTTATGAAATACATAAACCAAGTAAAATCACTCATTAAATCAGGAACATTACATATGTAAGATACTGTAAGTCTTATTATTATTATTATGGATATTTAGTTAGGGGTACTTACGTATTAATACCACCACAGCTACAGCTTTAGGTTATGTTGACTTCGTGTACTGACAAATTGTACGTATATCAAAATAACCTAACTAAATATAACCTACGCTTGCTTCGCTTGCTAACCTTGGTACTTACGTATTAACTCCACCGCAGCTACAGCTTTATTTAAAAAAACAAAGTAGTCAATCGGATTTCGCTGCTATAACTTTAAGGTTATATTATTAATAAGTTGTATATATTATGCATATTTAATGTTAATTATAAGAGGTTAGCGAGCGAAGGTTATATTTAGTTAGGTTATTTTGATATACGTACGATTTGTCAGTACACGAAGTCAACATAACCTAAAGCTGTAGCTGCGGTGGCGTTAATACGTAAGTACCTAGTTAGGTACTGCTAGCTGAATATTTATTAACAGCAAATCACACAGTCTGTAATTAATAGATTTACATATATCCCAGCAAATTAATCAAACTTACGTTAATATTAGTAACAAGTATTAATAAGTAGTATTAGTAACAAGTAGTAAAGAGTAAATATTATTTTGTAATTTCTGCCAATAAATATAATTATTTCTTAATTCATGGTTTTGGTAGCCAGTTTATCTCATTGCTTAATATGTACAGTATCATTTCCTGTGAGGTTGTTCGTAATCAGTCTTACAGTCACAATTTTTTAAAAGTAATATTTTTAATATATTTTTTTTTACAGTAATATTATGAAATTTTGTGTTCTGATTGAATATTATTAACTCCAGAATTAACCTTTACTTGCTCATCTCATGGAAACTATAGTTTATGTTCAGCGTACATTATTGTTAGAATTATTTTAATTGCGTGAAAATTTTATGCCTAGCATCTAAAAGCTGTATTCTTAAAAATGATAGAACAATATGAAATTTACAATTACTGAAGTTGACCAAAGCAAAATAATAAAAGAAAACCCCAGATCAAATTTACTATTTTTTAACAAATTGTTTTCTTAATCACTTTAAAAGTAAGTGCCTTAAAAACAATACTACCACTGCACTGTGGAGGTTGGTAGAGTAGTGTAATTTCATTATGCTATTCAACAAACCATTTATAACTGTCAATAATTTTCCATTAATTCTAATTCTACTATGTATTAATTTATATTGGTATAAAAATGCAATAAAAGATTCAAGAAAAATTATACAAATACAAAAACTTAAAACTAAGATATCATCCAATACAGTCAATGTGAAATAGCCTTAATTCAAGTTTATTCACCTATAACCTTTTCTAATATTATTTTATAATTTCTTGATATTTGACTTCTAGTTTCATGAGGCAGTTTATTAAAATAATATATAGTAGATTTCATTTATGGTTCATTCTACCAATTTTTTTTTATATTCAATTATTGAATGGATTTGTATCTTATATTAGATAAATGATGAGTATTTAAAGGTTAGGGCTATTTCACTGTAATGTTGCAAAGATCCTCCTAATACGTATTTTCAAATAAATTGTGATAATTTGATTTTTTAAGAATTTTTAATATTTTGTTGTGTATAGCTTTTAATCGTTTTATTTGATTTCTAATAGCTGATCCCATGCAATTATACGGTAGCTAATAGTACTGTAATAAATTTCATATGTAATAAATCAGTTTTGAATGCTAAGAATTTTGCGTAGTCTAGGTAATAAGAAAACAGTATATTTTATTTTATTTGAAATTTCACAATCCTATATTAAATGTTGATTGATTATATTACTAAATATTTGTATAATATTTTATTTGGACAATTTCATTGTTGATGACAACATTAAAATCAGTTGGAATACATTCATATTGATTACGAAAAATTAAGCAGTCTTACATACATTTAGAGAAACTTATTAGAATTTAACCTGATATTTTACATCTTATTGTTTTTTAAAATTTGTAATAAACTTTAAACCAAGCATTTCCATGTCATCAGCATAAGATAAAATTTTAGAATCGGTATTTTCTAGTTGAAATATATCATTAATATATATAATAAATGTTTCCTGAGGAACACCTGTTTTCAAATCTTGTAGGTTACATTTTATTTCGTTAATTCAGTGTTTCTCAATCTGTATGGCACATTTCCCGAGGGGCGCATGATGGGAGCCCCATGCCGATGAATGGGAGGGGGTACGAGCCTATCGAAAAGAAAATATTATTAAAAAAATGTATTAATTTACTGAAATGAAAGCAAAACAAAATACATTCTAATATAAAAAAATACACATTTACACTGGTTGTATCAGTACTACACAAAGTGTTTAATAATTAACTTATCAATACTAAATTAAAAAAACAAGTTTAATAATTATTAGTGACTCCCTTGGGCCTGTCTTGCAGAGCAAAGTTTTTTGAAAGAAGGTTTATTATTAGAAATAAACAGTCTTGAGTTCTTTTTCTATATTTAGCTGAGATCTATATTTTATCTTCAAAACAGCCACTGCAGGAAATCCAGTTTCACAAAGGTATGATGTTGAAAAAGGTAATAGTATACGAAATGCTCTTGTTTTTAGCACAGAAAACTCATCATTCACCCCTGCCCAAAATTTAAAGAGTGATTTATTGCCAAATTGTCTTTTGATTTCGCCACTTGCTGTGAAGTCTATGAAGGTTTCTTCAGTGGTTGGGAGCACTTTGGGAATATTTTGAAATGGATCCCTAACTCGCTCATAACTTGTTACAAGTTGTTATCAGCAAGAAAATACTTTTTAAAATTCTTTGTCGGCATGACTAAATGATTTTCAATGGTTACAAAAACAGCTTTCACATGTTCTTCAGTCTTGTAAGTTTTAACACATTCATCCACATTTGCAAACATTTCTAGGTTTTTTTGCTTAAATTTCTGCACCACATTTCCAATTTTCTACAAAAAGCATTAAAGCATTAACTTTATCGCTTGTATCCAACATACGAGTATGCGTATTTGCTGTTTGGAGTTGAAGATTCAAGGTATTTAATTTCTCAAATAGGTCGACCAAGTAGCTCAATTCCATCACAAATAAACCATCTTGAAACTTCTCAACTTCCAATCAGTATTCCTCTTCTAGAAAAATAGCGATTTCATCTCTTAATTCATAAACACGTTGCAAACATTTTCCACATGCTAACCGTCTTGCCTTGCAGTAAAATAGTAACACTGATTACGGTGGATGTAATACAAAGAGCAATAAAGAGGCATCGATTTTAGTTTTCTCACTTAAGCGGATTGGTGTTGCCAAATATCAGTAAGTTTATTTATTCTTGGTAATTTGTAAGGTTTATAATTAAGGTCGTAGTGTAGCTTTAGTGTCAAAATACATTATTATTTTATGAGAGGGGAGCTCTATGAAAATTGGGTTGCAAATACTGAAAAGTTGAAAAACGCGTTATATTGGGCATTAATTGTGAAGTAACTAAAAAGACAAACCTCTGATACTAATTTTTTTTAAGCTTTTCAATTAAAATTTTATGGACTACAGTATCGAAAGCTTTAGCCAGATCCAAAAATGTAGCAGCTACAGGCTTACTTTTGTATAGATTTTGATAAATGATGTTAGGTAAGTCAGCAATTGCATTTTTAGTTCCAAGATCCTTTCTGAAACCATATTGTGAGTTAAGAGAAAATATTATATGTATTCAGGAAATTCAGCATTTTATTATGTAATAGTTTTTCATATATCTTTACAACATTAGAAACAAGAGAAATAGGTTTATAATTTCCAGGATTGGTTAGTTTTATTACTAGCTTTAAAAAAAATTGGTGTAACCTTCAATTGATCTGGCCATATAACAATGTAGTAAATTATAGATTAAAGCATCAATAAATTTAATATTGCTTAATACTTTTACCGTAGAATTATGTATCCCATGAACCCTATATGATTTATTTTTCAATTTATTAATTATTATTTTTATTTCATAATTTTTTACAAGCACAAGATGTATATATAGACTTAACATTAGTTTTACTTTTATTCCTATGCCTTCTGTTCAAGTTGTTAACATTAATATTTTTTATAATTGTACCACCTATATTGCAAAAACAATTGTTGAAGTAATTGGCTAAATTTTCAGATTTATTTTTTGCTTCTTTCAATTGCTTGTTCAGTAGTTTAATATGGATTTCGTATTTAGTTTTTACAGAAATATCATTTCTATTTTTTCTATATTACTTTCCTATCTAGTACTATAGCTGTAGAAGGGAAAGTATTGTAATTGGTCTGATTTGGGGATACGCAGTTTTCACTACATTTTGACACCTAAAGAACCCAAAAAACTGGATGGAAATTTTCTGGCTGTTAATGCTCATATGTATGCACGCGCACGTGTATGTGGGTTTGGTGTCTCACACCTTATATCTCTAGAACTACTGAAATCATTTTGACCAAACTCAGTCAGATTACTAATCTGCCTTTGATGCCTTTAATCTGCCTAATGATGCCTTTAAATTTTCAACTTAAAAAGGTGAAGGAGGTAAGGCTGTAGAGCAAGGTCACCCTCAATATCTTGAGATTTTGCCTAATTAACGTCTTATTTTTCTTAAGCACATGTTAACAATTAAAAAATAATATTTGCAAAAAAAATTTTCAAAATCGCACCCCCGCCTCAAAAAATTCTCTAAATTAGTAGCTAAGTGACTATACTGTATCAATAGTAGCCCCCCCCCGTCAGTAGTGCTAGTGTAGCACTGATGTACAGGTGTCCAAAAAATATTATATTTAAATAAAATTATAAATATTTTAAATTAAATTGTGAGTGTAAGTTGTGTGTTAGAAAAAAAAGCTGTGTGATGAGAAAGTCCTACAACTGTGTGGTCAGCTTTTTATTTATTTAACCATCTATTTTTATTATTCTTATTTAATAAATATTATGTAACACATGGTTTTTAGAACTTTTACTATGCAGTATTTAAGTTTCTTTATTTTAGCAATTAATTTATGTACTAATTCAATTGATAATTGCGTTGCTTCATTTATATTATCTATTATAATATATACAACTTCCCTACCCAAAGTTTCACTTAATAATAGCAATTTTTTATAATCAATATAAATGAAAAGCCATGAAAAAATTCAGATTTATTTCAGTATCAAAATTTAAAAAGAAAGGATGGTTATCTGTAATCTGATAATTCAGTCTCATTGATTTTGTATTAAAATAATTTTTAATAAAAACGTTATGTATACATGATTTTATTATCTGATTCGAGTTTTTTTTTTGTTATTAAAATAAGGTTCAATTCCTAATTCATAAAAGTTAATAAGAATTTCAACACTCTATACATACGTTCACTAAACTTTATTAAAATATCTCTTCCATTCTTAAGATATTAATTTTTATTGAATTCACAAAACTGTTGGTAGAAAGAAAATGAAGCAAGATGGAGGATCTTTGCACATAAATTTTTGCTGTTTATTTTGTTGTCCTGAAAAGGACATCAATTTATTTTAAGATCCTGTTAAGGGAATCAGTCTATTAAGTTTGGCCAACACCTCACCTTTGGGACACTCGTAAATATATCATAAATGATATTAATCATTCATTGAAGTAGAGTACTTGATGCATAAAGGAAGTGAATATTAGAAGCGAATAGCAGAATTGCGTATGAGGAACATATGAAACTAACAATCTCTGCTCTTCTGATTTCAATCATTATGCACATCCTCTTCAAATTGGTTATTTAATTCTTCTTTTAAATTTTTACACACATCGCAGTAATCTGCATAATTCTTATGGTTGTGGGAAGAAATCGTCTTCCCTATGTAATTTGCTGGATTCCAGTAAAATCCTAATTACAATTGTGAATAAGCTGAGAAAATAGCCAATCAATTTATTGATCTTATTCAGTTCCAAAGATATAAGAGATTACACAATTCTCCTCCTCTCTTCACTCTGTATGTTGCTACCATCCGATGCACCACTCTTATCTTGTTCAAGACAGTTTTAGTTGACATTTGGGAATCGTACATCCTCATTTTATTTCCATTCTCTCAACAATACTTCCAGCCAGCTCAGAATAGACATCTCTTGTTACATATGTCTTACATTTTCATGTGAACAACCCAACAATCATAGACGTACAGCAAGGTTGTCCATATAATCTAGTTTATAGGGCCATTTCCAAATAAATAAATACATTTTTTATTCTGATCAGCATATGATGTTATAAATTATTGTTCTAAGAGGATCTGATAGTCTTGATTGGTAGTGATTACGAAAGAGAAAAGAAAAAAATAATAAAGGACATGAACACTATTTAAAGTTTGTTAAATTTATAATTATATCAGAGTTGCAAAAATAGTTTATGAATCAACTATACCAAACTAAAACAAAATAATACGGTAAATGATATTACGAGAAGAGAAGACTATACTGAGAGTAATACATTCTGCATTGAATAAACATTACATTCACAAATAAAAAATACAAGAATTCAAACACATAATTAACGTACAGCACCACAACATACCACGGTCAGTCTTATGGAGCACAACATTTTATTTATAAATAATCTAATTTTAGCTTTTTGTTATATTCTGACAATCCAGAAACAGCCGCAAACAATAAGTAAGAATTAAAGAGTCTTTAGATTATTTAAATTTTGTAAAGAGCTTAGCTCGATGATTTATTGATAACAAAAAAATGTACACAGCACAACCGAAGCTAACACATCCATCGCACAAAGAGAACTGCTCGACTGACAGCTGACATCATCATTCCCACACTCTCTACAGAATTGTAATAATAAATAATCTTGTGTTATGTTGATGATGATGTAATTTCGATAGGATGTTGTTGATAACTAACACTGTTCACTGATTTGTTGACAAATTCTAGCCCAGTATTGCGATGTCAACAAAACTGTTGGCTCTCGAACAATGTTGTGCCTATGACTTCGACCAAAACTTTAAGTTTAAAACTTTAACTTAAAAATTAAGTAGGAGATGTTATTATAAGAAAAATTATAAATATAAAAAATAGATGTGATTTAAGTTCATATGAATTATTTAAAGTATAAAACACAAGAAACAATGTTAAGATAAATTAAATGTAACAAATTACTAAAAAATAATTAATAATTTAGAAGGCGGTTTTGAAAATTATTTTGAAATATAATGTACCATGTTGAGGTAGAGTAGGATGCAGGAAATTCAGGGTTGTTAAAAATGTTTTAATTATTTACAAAATTCATAGACAGAGTAGTATTGTTTCTGTAAAAGAAAATCTTTAAATAGTATTTTTTTTTAATCCGTGGAAAACTTATTTTGAATTTATTTGGCGATTAATTATAAAATTGTTATTAGAAGCATAATAAGAAACTTTTTTGAAAGCTGAAGTATTGTTGAGTTATACAAAAAAGGTTTTGTTGTGTAGTTTGATAAAGGTGGATATTTTTATTTTTTAAGAATAAGTAACTATTATTTTTATGAACACGTTCATAATTATAAACACAAGAATAAGTTGTATTTAATTTCCTAAATATCACCTACATGATTCATTCTTGCAGACATCAAATAATGATGTGGCAGGTTATTTTTTGTATCTTAAAAACTTGTGACTTTAGAGGGAAATGCAGGAGATGGACATACGATTTAGATGTTATGCATAAGTATAATAAATATATGATGACAACTTCATCACTTAATTAACCCTCTTCAAACAAAAGAGTAAGGTTTGATTCTGTTATAAACCCAGGAGAACTTTTCATCTAATAAAACACCCAGAAATTTCACTTTATAGGCAATAGAAATACCATAGTTATCATTAGAGGGAATTCTATCCACGCAATCGACAACAATGTTATGTTTATATGAGCAACACGGAGTCTTAAATTTTTTAATTGTGTAATTTCCTTTAAAATCCTTATTTTCTATGTCATTTTGACTATTGTGTATGTGGTTCCATCCATCTAGCCAAAATATTTATTTTAAAACAAAGGAACATCGCTTGTTACATCATACAGAATTTTTATATTTTATAGAACATCTTTGTTAATATCATCACCTCCTACTGGCTAAATCTTTACCTCCTGTTACCAGTATTCTATATATATTCTATTTTCTTTCTATTTATCTTCATACTCCTGTTTTTTAAATAAAGGTCAAACTATTGTTCAACTTTCTACTGATTCTATGTCATCAGGATGATGTCATTTTAGAAATGTATATAGTGGAGTACATGTCTGGGTTTATGTTGAAATCATATTCCTAATCAGAATGTAACCGTTGAAGATATGTGATGGATTCTTTATTAGGAACGGATGGGTAGGCTTCAGGGCTGGAGTGGGAGAGCAACAGGGGACTGATTCAACGCCATCAAAGAGTTAGTATCTGAGGTAGTGAAAATATCGAGACCCCAAAGTCATGAATAGACATGCCAGAAGGTGTCACTTCCTCATCCTTCAAGGGTGAGGTTATGAAGAATTTGTAAGCAAGAAAGAAAGGTTTGAGAATGAGAATAGTCAGCATGTGGGATAATCCTAAATGTGTAAGTATTGTGACCAACAACAGTTAGATGGAGAAAGGCATAAGAAATAATGAGGCGTTCAGTCAGTATCCGATCACGATTGTCACTACAAAGAATATGCGGCCAAAGGATGATAGTATATAATGTTCCACGGAAAATTGGTGAGGATGGGTTTGTTGATGTGGGGTGCAGAACGCAGATAAGTTGGTGGAAGATTTTGCTAATCTATTCAAGGTGGTATTCTTGGCTGGACGTGGAGAGTTGTTCATTATGTAATGAAGTGCGAGAAGCATCTGCACGCAAAAGTTTTGGAAAAAAGGCAGATCGTTCATCAATTACCAGAGTCATGCAAAATAAAGGACTTCTTGAACGTTTATCCACATTTTCGGTATCTGGACTTAGGTCATGTGACCAAAGTTTGTAAAGAGAAGGAACGTTGTTCCTTCTGCGACAAGGATGGAGATCACACCAAGGATTGCCAGGTGAGGAAGGACGGAGGTTCTCCTACTGTATAAACTGTTTTTGAGTTCGGAAGCCAGCGAACCATAATTGTTATTCTGAGGAATGTCCCGCGTACAATGTGTGGGGGGAAGTCTTATGTGGTAGAATAAACATTTAGGTGGCTAGTTGGGTTAGTTGTTCTCATGGCTTCCGGTAATTTACAGTTTGTTTTGTTTGTGTCTTGTATGTTAGGTTTCTTATTTTTATGAGTTATGTTATTTTTAGGTATTTTGTAGGTTTGATTTGTTTCTGTTATTTGGATTTGTTGCGGTTTAGAAGTTAAGAAACCTTTTGTTTACATTTTCATGTTATAAGTTAGTGTTGATTTCATGTGTTGCCTTTGATTTATTAGGTTTTGAATTATTTGGTTTTTCTCTATTAGTGCTTTGTTTGTTTAGTTTTTGTTGTGTTTAGTGTTTTGGTTACGTTGGTTTTTATTGTAGTTTGTTGTGGTTAGTGTTTTATATTTAGTGTTTGTTTTATGTTTTTTTTTTGTTTGTTTAGGAGTTGGTGTTGTTTTCTTGTTTTCAATGATTTTATTTATTAGGTTTTGAGTTGTTAGGTTTTGTTTTATTAGTGTTTGTTTTCTTCTGGTTTAGTTTTATTTTGTGTTTTTGAATTTTGATTATTACTTCGGAGTTTTGTGATTTATTGTTAGTTTTTCGTATTTATTGATTTATTTAGCTTATTAGTTTTTGGATTAGTGTATAGCACCTGTGCGTGTTGAGCTCACCCTAACACTGGGTAGTATTGTAATTTAGATCAGCTCAATCAGGTGGTCCTGTTTGGCTCCTACTAAGATTATTGTTGTAGGTTCTGAGTTAGGGGTAGTACACTGATATGAATGTCATTTGTGACATTCGCATTGGTGGCGTCTTGACAGTGGTCAGACTGCAATATATCTTGAGGCTATTGAAGATGACTTCCGGTAAAGCCCATAAGGACTACGTACAGAAGGTGTGGCATGACGGTTGGACCAGTTACATGGTGGGTGTCTTACTCTCAGGGTCAAATACACCCACTTAGCTACTAGCGTTCTTTAAGGAGGGGGTGCAAGTTTTCAAATATTATTTTTTAATTGTTAACAAATGTGCCTAAGAAAAATATGACCTTAATTAGGCGAAATCTTGAGATACTGAGGTGATCTCACTCTACAGCCTCACCCCCTTGACCTTTTAAGTTGAAAATGTAGTGACATCAATGCCTTATATATAGAAGTAATCTGACCAGGTTTGGTCAAAATCGGTCCTGTTGTTCTGGAGATATAAGGTGATTTAGTGGCCAACATCAAACACACGTATATATGAACATTAACTTGTGGAAAATTTTCATTCAGTTTTTGTGTTCCTTACATGTCAAAACATCAAGAACGAGTGAAAACCGCATATGCTCAAATTGACAATAGTTTCCCTTCTACATCTATAGCGCTAGACGGGAAAGTAAAAGGCTTAACATTTGATGTAATAAAATGTAATTAGAACTTATTTATTTTGTAGGTGTTGTTTAGTACATATGCACCAAATTTCATTAAAATCTCTCTCTCTCTATTCTTAAGATATATATTTTTATAGAAAAAAACATAAAATGGGGGACAGAGCTAGACGGGAAACTAGAAAGAGTTCGACTCAATGCGGTGGACAAAAATTTCAAATACCATAAAATAGTAATTTTGTAACTATTTAAATTCGCACTTGTTTCTACCTCCAAGAAGCCCTTGGTTTTAAAATATAAAGCTGTTTCCATGTTTAAATATCAACATGTGTATTAAATATTTTCTACTGTGTTTTTATACTATTCAAGTTACAATATGACATAATAATTCATTTACATACCTATTCTTTTATATCCATGTATTTAACATTGCAGTCAATCTATGAAGAATTAATTTATTGCTACGGGTTAATAGATTAATATTAACTTCAGTAAAATGATATCAGATGATGTTAAAGCATTAAATAATGAGGTATTCTATATATATATATTATTTCTTAATCATCAGCTTTTGTATTGTTATTTTAATTAAATATTGAATTTATTGCTTACATTTAATTTTTACTGCATTGTCGTTTTATTACTTTTAATATTGTTTTTATTATTATTGCACTGATGTAACAAAGTAAAGTTATTTACTGTTATAATAGTAATAGTAATTATTAATTTCATTTTTTTTTTTTATTTTAAACAATTAATATTTAGTCAGAGAAAGAGGGAACAAAATGGGATAAAGCAATGAGATAGTAGTTATTTTTTTGTTTAAGGTAAATAATTTTTTACTTAGTTTTATATTAGTTTACTTTAATTTATTATTTATTTTATACTTAATTTATACTATTCTATAGTTTGTTAGTGTATTTTCCAGTTTATATTATACAACATATTTCTTGTTATATAGGTCTACTGTGATGAAGATAACTGTGAATTCACATCATCTCATCCGTTAACAGATTCCTGTGTAATAATGTCTGGTAAGTTTAATTTTATTAAAAAGTATTTATTATGAACTTAAAAAAAAAAATAGGTACTTTATTTGATTTGTGTGTTTTTAGGTAGATTTCAAAAGAAAGATACCTATTGTAGTGGGTACCACGATTCAACCTTTACAAAAAACCTTTACAAAGGTTTCACATCTCCCAGACCCCAAAACCACAGTCAGTTGAAAAGTATATTTATATATATTTCATTTTTTTGGTGACATGATAACTACTGTAATTTTGCACCAATCATTTTCAAATTGATACGTAAAAAACACAACCCAGAATCTCAATCGAGTTCGTTAACGGCCAAATTTGGACCATGGGGGTGGAAATGGGAGGACTTTTTCGAAAAGACATATCACTATAACTTTCCTGTTAAGTAAAATATTGAATTCGTTCAAAGTTCTTACTATTCTTTGGATGAGGACCTAAAACTTATCATCTTAGTAAAGTTTTTTTAATATCACTAACCATTGGCCCAGGGAGTGAAAAAATGGGTTTCAAAGGTAAAAAAAAAATTGTACCTCCCTTAATAGGCACAGTATTGAATCGGTTTAAAGTGGTCGTTAGTCCTCTAATCATTACCTAAAATGTTTGTCTGTAACAATTTTTGATATGACCAACCCTTATGGCAAGGAATGACCAAAATGTTGCTGGAATTGTAAGAAGATGGGGCTTGTCGTATGCTAAACATGTGAAACATTTTTTCACATACAACTATTGTTGTATTGAATAAATTTGAAGTTTTTCTTAACTTTAAGGTGGAAATCCTTTTTATCCCCTACTTAGCACCAGTGAAATCAAGCTCCACCTTCCAGCGTGCCAAAAAGGATTTTTTTTAATTAATTTCTTAATTATATGTAAGTCGTATTATGACCAAATAGATTATCAGTTTTGATAATTCTTTTTGTATTTTGTAAAGGAAATTCTTGTCGTGGTTCTGTTATAGGTTTTTTCAGGAAACTTAAGTGTAAGATTTATTAAATGAAAAATTATGTTACCTATTAGACAACATATTTTTTTACTTTCCCGTCTAGTACTACAGCAGAGCTTTAGCTTTAGAAGGTGAGGTATTGTAATTGGTCCAATTTGGGCATATGCAGTTTTCATTGGATCTTGTTGTTTTGTCACCTAAGGACCCAAAAAACACAAAAACCGGATAGAAATGTTTGCATGTACGTGTGTGTGTTCAGTGTTTTACACCTTATATCTCTAGAATTACTTGACTGTTTTTGACCAAACTTGGTCAGATTATTTATATGGGGCATTGATGCCATTAAATTTTCAACTTAAAAGGTCAAGGGAGCAAGGTCACCCTTTGAGGTATCTCAAAGTTTCGTCTGATTAAGGTCATATTTTTCTTAGACACATTTGCTGTAGAGTATGAATACCCTCAGTATCTCAACATTTCGCCTAATTAAAGTCATATTTTTCTTAGGCCTGTTTGTTAACAATTAAAAAATAATATTTGTAAAAAAAGTTGTGCAAAATCGCACCTCCACTCCAAAAAATGCTCCAAATAAACTTGTGGCTAAGTGGATATAGTGCGTCATTAGTACCTCCTCTTACCACAAGGAGCGCAGGTGTAGCATTGATGTACAGCTATCCAAAAAGTATCCTACCCAACTAAACAGCATTTGTATGTGAGTCCCCCTTAGTTTAACACCAGAATGTACTGATCACTAGCATTAAAAATCGATTCATAAGTACATGCCTTGTGGTGGTCAGGTGTATACTTGTTATATTATTATATATGCGAAATGTATACATAAAAAAAATATATATATATATATATCAAAGTTTTGGGGAATTAATTTTTCAATCGGATCTGAATTTTCGGACAAAAATCGCAAATATCTTGAAAACGGTGGGTCCTAGCGCTCTGAAAATTTTTTCAACCCTCTGTGAAAATGCCCCATCTGCTTTTAGTGGTACCCATCAGATGATAATATTTTCAAGTGCCCCCAGGGCGCTGTTCAGAAATCGTGAAGGGATGTGATGGGGTGCCACTGTAATATTTTAGCATATGTATCAGCAGATACATATGCAGCTAACTGCAGCTAACTGTTTAATGCATCGGGTACACTGTTTATCAACTGGATCTTGGTTATCTGGAAATTGAATCGTTTAACTGTATGTTTTGATTGCATTCACCCACCATAAAACATATTGATCTGATCTCGCTAAATACACTCAAACCTGTGCTTTATTGCAGCTGTAAAGTATAAACTTATGAAGATTAAAACATAGAAAATAAAAAATATTAAAAAACTTTTTAAAAACCACTCTTGCATTAAATGCACTAAAAAACAGAAAATAAAAAATATGTAAAAAAAATTCTTAAAACACCACTCTTAAATTAAACACACTAAAATGTAAAAAAAATAATTTTAGGGCGGTATCTTAGAATGGATTTCACAATAAACTTTGACAGTGATATGTAAGATTATGTGAAAGTCATAGCTTCAAATTAAAAATTTGATGTTTTTGCCAACTTTTTTGTTATGTGTGATGAATGGTGGGGTGCAGACACGCATAAGAAAAAATTGGCAAAAACATCAAATTTTTAATTTGAAGCTATGACTTTCACATAATCTTACATGTCACTATCAAAGCTTGTCAAATCCATTCTGAGATACCGTCCTGAAATTATTTATTATCTGTTAGTGTGCTTAATGTAAGTGATGTTTAACAATTTTTTTACATATTTTTTATTTATTTATGTAATTGTTTTTCATCATAACATAATAAACTATAACTAAAAAGTAGGTATTGGAATGTTCCGATCACTAGTGGAAAATCCTAATTTGTTACTATCAATTTCTAGAGTTAAATTTCTTATTTAACTCTAAATTAGATTATCAATTTTCATCATTCAAAAAATAAATATTTTTACACAAGAGGTAATCTATTGTGGACACCTAATAATTGTGAGATGCCGCCTGTCAGGCAACCCGCCTGGAGGGCTTAGCTACAGAGGCGTGCCATTGCTATAGGAATGCCCTGCAGCCGGTTTTTAAATAAAATTATAAATATTTTTTTCTGATGCACGGCTTACACACGCACATACATACACAACTTAATTTAAAATATTAATTAAATTGCATATGTACGTGTGTGTAAGCTGTGCATCAGGTAAAGTCGCATCACAGGAAAGTGCTGCAACTGTGTTGTTAATTTTTTTTTTTTGTGATAATTGCTAATTGGTTTTGTGATTATAGTTTTATATATAGCATGATGTTGTAACGATCTTAATGATTTGTGTGGTAAAACAATAATACGGATTATTTTAAAATCTTAAATTCATATTTTGTAAAAAATTACAAGACGATTGTTGAATAATTAAAGAGATAAATGGTTACATCCGAAAAACTATAACAATAAATTAAAACTGTATGAAATTCAAGCTGACACCCCTGACATAGAAAATGTCAGCTGTTCAAAAAGGTATAACTTATTCTAATTTTTTTTGTTTTTTATCCACTTGAAACATGTATCATAGTAGAACAACGTGCTGTAATAAGATTTTTATTTTCTGAAGGTGTAAAACCAGCAGAAATTCACTCAAGGGTATTAAAACACTATGATAAAAAGTGCATTAATTGTATAAATTTTTATAAGTAGATTGAACAGTTGAGCAGAACAATGTCATTTCGCCTGCCCTATCTAAATTGTAAAGGGGAGAACCTTTAAACAAGAATAATCTAATCCCTTTCTCTATGTCCATCTAGGTTAAACTTTTCAAAACAAGTAATTAATTTATAATCGCTCGAACTTCAGTTTTATCCAGTTGTAAAAAATATAAAAACTTTTTGTTTTATTTGATCGCCACAAACAATCAACTAAACGCACATGTCAGAAGCTTCACACCACACCATCTAAAGGTTCATACTTGATAAATATCATTATTGTTCGGTCATACTTGTGTCAGCCTGAGTATTTTTGGAATGATCTTTTATTTTGTTTTTTTTTTTTTTAGTATTTGTATAATTTTTTTTAACAATTTTATCTGTTTTGTTTTTCTCATGGTTCTGTATTATAAAATATTGAAAATAGGAGAGTTGATGGGAAAATCCTTATGACGAAGTTAAATAAATAGTATTCGGATTTTTTTTGTATATTTTCCAATTATATTGTGGTTAAGATGCTACACAGAAAAAATGCTTACTGTATAATAATCAGGATGTGGCTGGTGTGGAGTGGGCTGTATCTCTCAGGTTTTTTCCAGGAAAGAAAGCAGTATGTTTAATTTATTACCTTATTATTAATTGTAATTTTTAAAAGATAAGAAGTAAAAGTATATAATTAGGAATGCAATTCTTGTTTTCAACATAAAATCACATATAAAAAATACAATCAAAATCAATCTTTTTTTTTTCATTATAAATTACAGTATGTTAATAAAAATTTATTGATAACTAGATCTGCCAATATGCATAAAAAAGTAATACCTTTATCTACCTAATAAGTAATCTATATTAATAATCATAATTTTCATCAAAAATATCTAATAAATAAAAATGTTTTTAGAAAATTAGTTTCTGTGAAAATTTTTACAAAAAACAAAAAAAAATACTATCTTCATTAATATATTATGATTTAAAGTAAAATATACATTTAAATACTGTAAATTGTGCTTTCTAATCAGATCACATTTCAAACAATATTAAGTAGGCAGTGGATGTGATTCTTTTACTTGTGTTTTGTTTGGCCAGTAGCCAATACACACCTGTGGTAGTCAATTTGAAAGGGTTAAATTAATTGAACCAATCATTTATACTTGTTTTGTTACAAGTGTCGTTCCTTATTTGTGCCTTCTATATATGAAATATTTATTTTTTATTGTTTTTATTAATATTAGATCGTTAACTGACTTTAATGAATGGAAAAGCTTAAAAAAAATCAACCTCCTTTTTTTAATATATAATCGTGCCTTACTTACTCAATCAGATTGACTGATTCAATGATTTTATTTTTATTTTATAAAGAAACGTTTTTTGTGGACTTAGATCTACAACAATCTATCTACTTAATATATCTCCTCCTATATTAAGTAGAAGATTTTTTAAATTAAAAATTAGCTTGTTTAATGGTGTTGATTTGAAGAGAATTTTACTTTTTTATTTATCATAATATTTCTTACGATTGATTGTTTTAATGTAATGATATATACAATACTTTGTCGTATTCTTTTTAAATTATTTTCAACAGAAAATTATGATTAAAACTGATATTATTGTCGCATTCTTAAATCATACTCAGTAGTAGGCTCTTTAATCATTCCCTCCTTTTCTTGTCATTTTTTTCTTATCATAATTATTTACTGCCATACCAAATTTAAAAATATTTATTCATAACCGATTGATGATTCTTAAAAATAATTCCAGTAATAAACTTAAGTAATATAAGAATTATTATCTTGTGTAAAAGTATTAAAAAAAAAAAAAATATATAAATTGCAAATTTTAAGTAAAACATTTAAAATCAATTAGCTGTACTGAATTCAACATTTCAAGGATTAATTAAAAAAATAAAGTAATACAGATATAATTAAAAGTGCATTTTCTTGTTTTATTGAACTAAATTTTTTTTATCTAAATTTTATTACAATTAAATTGATGTAAAGTGCAATACTGAAAAAGAAGTAGACTGCAATAATAGGCTTTATAAAAGTATCTCTATTAGGATTTTTTAAAAGACACCAGTTTTAGGTGAAGTTATGTCTTTTGGTGGCTTATTGTAAATTTTTAAACCTGTGCACCAAGGGGGCTAATTTAAGGTTATAAATTGGATGCTGATATGGCTGACAGTTTCTAGTTTTATAACTGTGAACCTGAATCTGTAAAAATCATGAGTGTGATAAACATAATTTAATCGGAATATATGCAGAGTGTTTATAAAAACTGTTTCAAGAATTCAGGGGATGGTCCCCTGCATTGAAATAGAGAAAACACTTATGTCAGCATATGTCTGGAAACACTTAGTTTACCATCTGTCTACAGTTTTATATTTTTAACAGGAAAATTTATTTCTCAGGAATGGTTAATCGTATTGAGGTGAAATTTTGTATACTGCTATGATACCTAGAGCTTTACTTGTATAAAAATAATGAACCTAATATCTCACTCCATTTCAAATGGCAGCCAGTGAATTAATAATATCTTTGCAATTGCCGGTTGCAAAGGTATTAACAATTAAAAAATACTATCGAACAAAAAACATTAAGCGTTTTATGACAAATAAAATGATACCTTTTCTATTCAAATCCTCTCTTTTCCTGTTTAGCCTCCGGTAACTACCGTTTAGATAATTCTTCAGAGGATGATATGTATGAGTGTAAATGAAGTGTAGTTTTGTACATTCTCAGTTCGACCGTTCCTGAGATGTGTGGTTAATTGAAACCCGACCGCCAAAGAACACCGGTATCCACGATATAGTATTCAAATCCGTGTAAAAATAACTGGCTTTACTAGGACTTGAACGCTGTAACTCTCGACTTCCAAATCAGCTGATTTGGGAAGACGCGTTCACCACTAGACCAACCCGGTGGGTTGGAAGCGGGATAATCTATTTCTACACTTGGTCTAGTGGTTACCAACCCGGTGGGTTATATCTATTCAAATCCGTTCATAAATAACAAACGTTATGGCACAAATTCTTGGCGAGTCACTCTAAATTAAAAAATTAGTTTTCATTTCCTCCGTAATAAAATTAAATAACTCTGCGCAGTCTCAACTGGAATAATTTTATTAATGTTATCATGTAATAAATTATAATAATTTAATTATATTGTAAATATTACAATAAAATGGCTATTATTGAAATCACAATAACTATTACAATAATAAGTAATATTAATATTGAAAAATAAACAAAGTGTTATTAATAAATTATATCAGATATAAAACATTAATAAAAGAAACTTCAATAGCTGTTCAAAATAGCAGCCTCTCATTCAGTATACATGTATCTAGGTATTTTTCCAATGATTGTGGGACCCTTTCAAAGATGTATTTATTTATTTGACGAGCCCTCTCAATTTAGAATTCTCATGCGCAATTCTTCTATGGTACAGAGGAGTCATTTACAGGTGTCTTTAAATGGACCTACAAGAAAAAGTCAAGAGGATTGAGATCGGGAGACCTTGCAGGCCGTGCTAATGGGCCTTCTCGACCGATCCATCTGTTTGAATGTGCTTCATGTAGATGATCTTGAACTTGTATTCTGTAAAAAGCTAGCTAGGGCTTCATCCAGCATGAACCACATGTTGTTGCGCATGTTTTGCGGTAAATATTCTAGTAAAAGTGGAAGATCAGGTATCAAGAAATGTAAATCATTTACTTATATTGTGATGGTTCTGTCCAAAATGGCACGAGGGATTTCAATCGACCCTATATGCTTATTGTGGGTGTTAAGAACGGCCGATATTGTAAATTTAGCTTTATCAGTAAAGAAAATATCATTCAAAAACTTTGTATTTATAGATTTTCAGATAAGTCTTTGACGTAGCTGAACTAAGCGAGTATAATCTCGAGATAATGTATTCGCTAATATACAAGCTATTTTATAACTTTTACTATTAGCAAGGGCTTGGAGGCATGGAGTTGCTGCTTGTGTAGTACCTTACAAACTTTTGTATTACTAACATTGAACAAAAAGGCTAGCTGTCTAGTACTTTTTTCGGGATGGTTAAATATTTCATCTAACGCACCCTCCTCAAGTTTGGGTGTACATGTGTACATGTTGAGTGTGGTCATCCTGATTTACCACGTTTTTCAGGTTTTAAGCTTCCTTGCTTCTGAGCTGTCTACAAATGGATGAAAACATTGTGTGAGAAGGTAACACCGGATCGGGAAAGTGTTCCTAATGCAGCCATCTCACCTTAATGGAGTTGCAATGTGCGGAACCGTGCGTTAAAGATATATCTGCTATTTGTAAATTAGTATAAATATGATTCACATTACCTGCTATGGTGAAGAAGATAACGGTAAGAAAATGAAATAACTCCTACAGTACAGATCAATGTATTCGCTCGATCAGTAGCTAAGACAAACTGCGTACTATTAGTTTTTATTTACATTTACCACAATGACTTGTTAATTACAACTGTTTTAATGCAAATTATTTTTCAATATTAATATTATTCTATTATTTTCACGATTTAAATAATATTTTATTTTATTGTAATATTTTCAATATTATTAAATTATAATTAATTACCCGATAACGTTAATAAAGTTATTACAGTTGAGATCGTGTTAAGTTATTTATTTTATTCAGGAGGAAATGAAAACTGATTTTTTAATGTAGATTCTCAATTCAAGAATTTCCGCCATAACTTAGTTATTTATGAACAGATTTAAATAAATAAGCTATCATTTTCTATCATAAAACGCTTAACTTTTTTTTTTTTGTAAAACAACACTTAAATAAACCAGCGGTCGCAAAGATATTAGCAGTTAAAAAGTTTACACGGTGACCATTTTGAAATGGATTGAGAGGTCAAGTTCATTATTTTTATAAATTTTAAGTTTTTATAAAATTTCAGCTCGATACGATTAAGCGTGCTTGAGAAATACATTTTTACGTTAAAAATACAAAACGGCATACAGTCTGTAAACCAAACGTTTCTGGACGTATGTTATTATAATATTTATTCTTTATTTCAATGCGGAGAACCATCCCCTGAATCCTTAAAACTGTTTTTATAAACACCTTGTGAACTTGCCGGTGTCAAAATTCTGAGTTGTTTGAATAACGGGCTGCAGTTATCTTTTTATCGGCATGAGAAAGGCATCTTAAAATCTTTTGAATGTTAAATACAGGTTTTGCACGGTTACTTTTTCACATTAACTTTGTAAATTATATTTTATCATCAAAATTAAACCGTATTTAGTATATAATTACTAAAAATAAATCAGAATTTTTAGTAAAAAAAACTCGGATCCCATTTGACCGCTAATAGCCACAACTTAGAAAACAGTAGAAGAAATTATAAAAAATTTCAAATTTGCAAGTCGAGTGTCATGGAATCTTTTTTAAAAATCCCTATTTGTCAATATTAACATTAAAGTTTAAAAAAATCTGTGTTTTAAGAAAGGGTCCCGTTTAGCTCTGTTATTGTTTAGGGCCTAAAAGTTTATTTATTGGAGAAAATATTTACTTAAATATGTCACCTCGATTTGTATTGCAATATTATAACGACAGTAAAAAAAATTAATTTAAAAAAAGTACTGTGCTGCTCCCCGGTCTAATAAGATTGAAAATGAAGCTGAAACTGGGATGTATGTTGGCAAATATTTGTGCTAAATTTAAACTATTTTGGAACAAGTTTTTGAGTACGAGGCATAAACTCTTTAGAAATAATATTTATTATCCCTCCCACTTTAAAATCCAATCGGCTTATAACTTTATAATTTTAAATAAGGTCATTATACTAAAGCTCAACTTGTACAATCGCTTTTTAAAAAATAAAAAATGGCCTCCCCCTTTTTAATTTTATCCAAACTTTAATGCCACCAGTAAGTCAAACTTTTTGCAACTGTTTTTGAAGAGTTTTTATTAAGTCGGTCCATAAATATCAATTAAAATATAAACCAACACATACATATACTTATATTTATCATCTGGAAATTTCTGTAACCTTTTAATATATATATACTTATTATTTAAAGGATCTTGAAATATTGACATTTGCAAAAATTCAGATATCCAACAATTTTGGCTGAAAGTTATAGTTTCTCTTTATGGCTGTGCTGCTGCAGCAATAAAGATATAAAAAAAAATTACTGAAATACAAAAAATAATATTTAGTTTGTTATCGAATTTTTGAAATCTGTATCAATTTAATGCTGTTAACAGCATTTATTTAAGAAACTGTTAATAATTTTTTTAAAAGCTTTAACAAAAAAATTATTTAACTATCTTGGATGATCTAATATTGGATTTTCCCCGCTATATTATTTCAATAGACGGTTGGCTTAATTGTTATTAAAGATTATCTCATCTCTTATATTACTCGTGTTATTCTTAATCCTTTTCATTATTTAATGCGCTTATCTTTTCTGAGTGTAATAAATCTTACACAAGCTTACTCTTTACATTTATCTATGTTTCCTAAGATTTTTTATTTACATAATTACTTAAAATTGATAAATTTTTTTTTTGTGTAGCTGTAGATCCTTTTCACAGTTGCGGCTGTTATTAATAGTTATAAATGCGATTCATTATTATTTATATAGGAAATACTCTTTGTTTGTCCGCTATTGTTTTATTTTAATATTAATCCCTCGGATAAAGAACTACTATAAAGTATAAATTCACTTTGTGAGAAAAAATAAAATTATTCGCAAACTATTTGTTACGGGTTAGCACCTTATGAAATATATATAGATGTGATAACTGCTTTTCACACGGCCGGATGGCAATGTCTTAGTACTTATTATTTACCGGTAAGAAGTAAATAGCGGCCAAATCTATACTATTACACGAAGAGGAAGAGGGTTTTTGTTTGTTCAGGATAAACAAAAAAAACTACTCTCAATTACAACCAAACTGTTACCGTGTTTCTTGGCCATCTCAAAAAAATAAAATGCGTGTGTAATAGTGGAGATTTGCCGGTTGAAGCACAAACTTTATTGAATTGAATTAATGAACTGCGAATCTCTATCGCTGTGCAAGGTGGGTTTGAACTGAACGATTTGAATCGATCGAATGAAAAATATTACAAATATAATAGAATTAAATGTACGTTAAATAAAATAATATTAAATAAATTAAAATAATTTCTGTTTAACAGTAATGGGTTTCCTGTGGAGACTGTGTGTGAGGCTAGAGTGGTGAGGTGTGCAAGCACATTGCGGGAGGCTAGACCGATCATCACCATAAACCGGTAACAAACGGGGTGCCCGTAGGGTGATGCAGCGGATTGCTCCTGCAAACAATCTTCTGATTTTCAAAATTCAAACATGGTATTTGTTAGTAGGTTGAAGACTCGGCAAGGAGGGTGAAGTTGTGAATTAAAGATATTCATTAAGGAAAAAATAGATTACTCCTTTTACTTAATTATTATATTTGCGCCTCCACAGCAAAGAAATAAGTTATGAATTTTTCGTCATCAAATATGTGTGTATTTTAGTTACCGTAGTTACTATTATTCTACTGTACAGAGTTTTGCGGTCTCCCATTGGGCACCTACCCAGGTGGCGGATAGGGGAATGCTCACCAGATATGTTGGGTACCGGGTGATAAAACACCTGAGACGGACCAAAACCGGCGACAGGTCAAAGGTCTCTACAGCGGAAGAGGAAGAATTTCCTATTAGTGGAGAGGGCGGAAGTGCCTAGGGGAGTAAACTCCGAATGATAATCCTGCAAGTCTGGAAGCAGAGAGCTGGCAGCCTCACCACCTCACCACCAGTCTTACTCTACGCAGCACCCAAAATCCAGGTAGAGGAATCTTTACAGTACTGGCAAGCATCCGTTAGTCTCGGATCAGGATCGGAATAATCGGGACTGTTATTCTATCTTTTGTAATTTAGTTTCTTTTAATGGTTTCTCAGGACTCTGGAAACGGCGACCGAAGCAAGCTCTGCAGGTTTCTAGCGCGCCGGTCCGCTTGGCAAATTGGAATTGGTGAGCGAAGTGAGCTCTGTGGTCATGGGGTAGGCTCCTTGGCCCTGGGAAACCCTGAGAAGCCCCCTGAGTTGGCTCAAGGATTCGCCTGTGGAACGATCATTTTCGACTTATAAAAATATTTTGAGTAATCGTAGACAGTCTTACTACCGAACATTTGGAACAGTACCTGATTGTTTACGTTTAAAAAAGTCACAAAATGTTAAATAATTGTTAATTATCGAATATATCGATATGTTATTCAACTACTTACTAATTATATGCTGATTTTGAAAAAAAAACTAAAAATTACTATTTTTTATGTTGCATATTATCCGGTCTCTGGTAGTTATATAGTTTATCTGTTATTTAAAAAAAATAAATTATCCAATGTTTGTTAAATCTATGCTTAATTTTGAATATGTTCTAATCTAATATTTATTAAATTTCCTGGGTAGCTAAAAAGTTGAAATTACGAGTAGTTATTCATAATAAGGTGTTAGAAAAAATATTAATTTGATTAACAATAATCCCCTAACAGTTTTAAATTAAGTGGTGATTTAATAAAACGGGTATTAGGATCAAAAGGTGTCAGGATGGAAAGGTAAAGCATGGAAGATTATCACCGTAGGTAGCTATCATTAAGCAGCTTACTACCAGACATCTAATGAAGAAGTTCTGAGAAGAGGCGGAGTTAGAGGAGAGCTCCTGACAATTATTAAGTGCAGGAAGCTTTTTTGGGTCACATTTTAAAGGGAAGCCGGTATCAACTTTTGAGATCGGTTCTTCAGGGAAAGACTGAAAACGTAAAAGAGTTGGTTGGAGACGAACTTCCTGGTCGGACAATATTAGGGATCGGACCGGTATCCAAGGTGCAGAAGCGTTTTTTCATTATGCTCAAAACGGAGAAGAATATGCTAAATTGATAGTCAGCATCAGGGGGGGGGGACTTGATATGATACCAAAAAGAAGAAGAAGTAATTTTGGAATACACATAAAAAAAGAGAAAAAAAAAACATGCGGGTAGACAGGAGAACTTTCTTATTTTTAAGATTCCGTAAAATTATATCTTTTTAGATAATTAATTTAACTTAATCGGAATGTTTCTATATTTAGATTAATGAATTATTTTACTTTTCCGTCTACAGCAGCGAAGGGAAAGTATTGTAATCTGCCCGATTTGGGCATATGCGGTTGTCACCGGATCTTGACGTTTTGACACCTAAACCGAAAAAACCAGATGGAAATTTTCGGCATGTACGTGTGCGTTCGGTTTCTCACACCTTATATCCAGAACTACTGGACCGATTTTTACCAAACTTGGTCAGATTATTTCTATGTATCGGGCTCTAATGCCGTTAAATTTTCAAATTAAAAATTAAAGAGGGTGAGGCTGTAGAGCAAGAGCTCACCCCTCGATATCTTGAGATTTCGCCTAATTAAGTTCATATTTTTCTTAGGAACATTTGTTAGCGATTTTTTTTTTTTTTTTGTCTTCAGTCACTTGACTGGTTTGATGCAGCTCTCCAAGATTCCCTATCTAGTGCTAGTCGTTTCATTTCAGTATACCCTCTACATCCTACATCCGTAACAATTTGTTTTACATATTCCAAACGTGGCCTGCCTACACAATTTTTCCCTTCTACCTGTCCTTCCAAACTTAAAGCGACTATTCCAGGATGCCTTAGTATGTGGCCTATAAATCTGTCTCTTCTTTTAACTATATTTTTCCAAATGCTTCTTTCTTCATCTATTTGCCGCATCATTTGTCACTTTATCCACCCATCTGATTTTTAACATTCTCCTATAGCACCACATTTCAAAAGCTTCTAACCTTTTCTTCTCAGATACTCCGATCGTCCAAGTTTCACTTCCATATAAAGCGACACTCCAAACATACACTTTCAAAAATCTTTTCCTGACATTTAAATTAATTTTCGATGTAAACAACTTATATTTCTTACTGAAGGCTCGTTTAGCTTGTGCTATTCGGCATTTTATATCGCTCCTGCTTCGTCCATCTTTAGTAATTCTACTTCCCAAATAACAAAATTCTTCTACCTCCATAATCTTTTCTCCTCCTATTTTCACATTCAGCGGTCCATCTTTGTTATTTCTACTACATTTCATTACTTTTGTTTTGTTCTTGTTTATTTTCATGCGATAGTTCTTGCGTAGGACTTCATCTATGCCGTTCATTGTTTCTTCTAAATCCTTTTTACTCTCGGCTAGAATTACTATATCATCAGCAAATCGTAGCATCTCTATCTTTTCACCTTGTACTGTTACTCCGAATCTAAATTGTTCTTTAACCTCATTAACTGCTAGTTCCATGTAAAGATTAAAAAGTAACGGAGATAGGCAGCATCCTTGTCGGACTCCCTTTCTTATTATGGCTTCTTTCTTATGTTCTTCAATTGCTACTGTTGCTGTTTGGTTCCTGTACGTGTTAGCAATTGTTCTTCTATCTCTGTATTTGAACCCTAATTTTTTTAAAATGCTGAACATTTTATTCCAGTCTATGTTATCGAATGCCTTTTCTAGGTCTATAAACGCCAAGTATGTTGGTTTGTTTTTCTTTAATCTTCCTTCTACTATTAATCTGAGGCCTAAAATTGCTTCCCTTGTCCCTATACTTTTCCTGAAACCAAATTGGTCTTCTCCTAACACTTCCTCCACTCTCCTCTCAATTCTTCTGTATAGAATTCTAGTTAAGATTTTTGATGCATGACTAGTTAAACTAATTGTTCTGTATTCTTCACATTTATCTGCCCCTGATTTCTTTGGTATCATTACTATAACACTTTTTTTTAAGTCTGTCGGAAATTCCCCTTTTTCATAAATATTACACACCAGTTTGTATAATCTTGTTAGCGATTATAAAATAAAAAAATCTGTAAAAAACTTATTTTTCTTCTTTTTTTTGTATTATAAGCCGATCCCAGGAAACTGGACCGGCAATTAAGCATCCGCAGTTCTCAGGGTGCCGCGGCAGCAGTCTCTGCCCTCCCTATCTATCCCGTTTATGGGGTGTCCCACTGGGGTTTTTTTAACCGGGGCTCAAACAGGAAGCATGACCCGGGTGGGCCATACAACCCTAACCAGCCGGGCTGTCCGAACTACCTACTACTAAAGATGCTTCTGACAAACATTTTAAAAACTTTTAAGCCGGCAGTCGAAAACAACAAAGCCGGAATATTGAAATCTAGCTCGAGCCGTTGAAGGTCACGGAGCAACCTGTCCCTGGCGTAGGCGTACCGCACACAAATCGTATAAAACATGAGACGCTGTCTCCGGCTGTCCACATTCTAGACAATTAGGATCAGCCACTAAGTGAAAAGAGTAAAGCTTAGCTCGGAAGTCTCCATGTCCTGAGAGTATCTGCGTCATTTCGTGGTCCGGCCGAACCTTACAACTCGTACATCGACGCCGAACATCGGGAAATATTGCGTAGGTATGCCGCCCCACTGTAGCGGCATCCCACCTTCGCTGCCACTTCTCATAACCAGTAAGTTCGATACCTCTTGCCCGATCTGTTGTGAATAGCCCCGACTTTCTCAATCGATACTTTTCGGCTCTCTCCCGAGCCGAGATATCCAAGGGCTTTACTCCCGCAATCACTGTCAGGGCTTCTCCCGACACAGTGCGATACGCCTTCGTTAATGCCAGTAGCGCCAAGCGCTGAGACCGGTTCAACAAATTGCGGTAATACTGTATTTCTAATCGTTGTGCCCGTACAGCAGAGGCGTACAACATCATCGACTCGAAGAGGCCCATATATAAAATTCTCAGAGCCGTGAAATCAAGGCCCCATGTCGAACCAGACACTCGCCGTAAGCTGTTAAAAGCGGCACAGGCCTTGTTTCCGACCGATCGAAAGCGACCTCTTCCGAACAGCCGGTCCACCCACCGCTGAAGGGTCACCTTCCCCGGCCCTAATCGATCAGTTCTAGACAGGCCGTCTGTCACTCTCGCGACCCTCTCATACTGTAAGCGTCCCTCATGTGATCATCAGGGAGGTCCGACCCGTCCACTCTTGCATGAGGATTGGCCAAAGCACCCTAGACATGAGAGCTACCTTCCTTCCCCTATACGTCACCGCGTTTCAACATTTTTTTTTTTCAGATAATCCCATCGTGTATATTCCCAGAAATATATATAACCCTTATCCAACCTATAAATTTGCACCTCTCCCCGTGAATGAGGTATCACCCGAAGTCCTAACCGTCTGTAAGATCGGTCCGAGTATAGACCGCACAACGCAAATGAGAACGTAAATTAATCGATTAGAACACAGCACAATCGAAAAGAAGATAGACTCAAACAAAATCAGTTAAAATTTATAAAACATCTGATACGACTATAGACATCACACCTGTCCCACCCCTTTATCTCCCAAACGGGGATTGTTATAGAACGGTAACGGGCAAAACAGTGTCCAAAACGTACGTGAAAAAATAAACTACAAGCCAAATAAGTAAAATTTATAAAACATAGTAATTGAAAGACAACAAAGAAATAAAATCAAAACAAAATCGATGAAATTTACAAAAATGCGATCAACATTTTCCCGTAATTTCCGGTAGACACCGTAGATACCCGTCCGAAAATAATCCTACCCCGTCTTTCTACGAACGATGTGTCCTACAACACTGTAGCTACCGACAATAGTGTCAAAACATAGGGTGCATCATGCACACGAAAAGGAAACGACCAAATAAAAAACCTAATAGTAGAATCCTTACATATCCACGCGGATGTGATCGCAGAGAGGCCATAATCATCCTGTTCCACAAAAGCTAGTCTGTACCCCGTTCAAAAACTTTTGCAAAATCCCATCCCTGACCCAAAAAAAATGCTGTTGTAGTCGGCTGCTACGTTGTGACGTCACAGACGAGCGGTAGAATTAAATAAACGAATAATATTTAAAGTATAAAAAAGTAACTCTGGTCGGGCCGGGTCTCGAACTCGATTGCGGTCGACTCGGTAGTCGATGCGTTAAGCCTCGCGGTTACACCGGTCTGCCGACCGTACGAGCGAAAATTATTTTATGCAAGTAGTTAAATTAGTTTAGTTTGCGGCCGACTGTCGACGCTAGTACCACATCATCCACGCAAATTAAATACGGAATGCGTTCGCGCTTTAGTTAAAATCATCGAATTAAATAAACGAAAAAATATTATATTTGAATAAAACTATAAATATATTTTTAATTAAGTCGTGTCTGTAAGTCGTACATCAGAAACAACCTACAGTTGTAGGACTTTCCCGGAATCTGGCTTTTAAAGCCGCGTTCTGGTAAAGTCTTACAACTGTGTTGTCATTTTTTTTTAAATTTGTTACAGTTTTGTATTTGTATGGAACTTATCAATATATTTGAAGACTATATTCTTCAACCTGTGAAATATTTATTTAATAAAATATTTTTGTACATTAGAGTGGTCCAAATAGGGCAAACTTTTTGTCGAAAAACGTGCACCCCCTGATTTAAAAGTACTCTCAAAAACAAAATTTTTGACGCGTTGATGAACCCTTTCCGTTCGAAAAAAGTCATCCCCCACTCCACTTGAATTTTAAAGGGGATTTAACATGGGTTTTAGGTTATTTTCAAGTCGTTACGATATAGCGCTTGCATGTTTCATCACAAAACTTCAAAAATAACGTATATAAGGGTTTTTGGGGTCGGAGAACACGAATTTGAAGTCACAAAACTCATTTTGGGTCGGTACGCTAGCCTTTTTTGATGAAGACATCTCAACCGAATTAAAACTGAAAACGGTTGAAAAACTAGCAATTTCGGGTGAAACTTACGAAAATTTATTATCTGCGACAGACGATGATTGTGATTATGATAACGAACCTGCTCACACGAAACGCTACGAAACTAAAAACGTTAACGAATTGTTAAACAAAGAAATCGACTTTTTTGCCAACACGGAGTCCTTGAATTTTTTTAAACGATTCGAACTTGCGACTAGCTTTCTAGAAATCGATCCGTGTAAGTGGAGCGAAAACGAAGATTATTCGGCTGCTTTGAATCGTGTTAAAAATCTAAAGGTCGTCAATGACCGTTCAGAAAGAACGGTTAATTTGGTGAAAGAATTTAGATGTAAATTCACTAGAGATGAAAGTCAATTGAAATATATACTACAAATTGTAAATGATCATCGCAAAAAACATCCAAATGTATATAATTACATTACATATGTAATGTAATATAATAATAGAAATAGAAATCGTAAAATTTTAACAACATTATTTGAATAATTATATACATGAATATAAAATTGTTTAAATAAAATGAGAGTTGATCTTTTTGAATCTATCCTTCAGATTTTTTTTAATCGAATACGACTTCAAAAGTTTTAAAGTGTCAAAACAATTTTTTCACTTCAAATTCGTGTTCTCCGACCCCAAAAACCCTAATTAACGTTGTTTGTAATGTCTAACATTGATTTTTCTACATAAAAACTAGTTGTCAATTAATTGGCAGCGATTTTGACAGTTTTAACTTGTCAAAATAAGTTTTGTGACTTCAAATTCGTGTTCTCCGACCCCTAAAACCCTTATATACGTTAATTTTGAAGTTTTGTGATGAAACATGCAAGCGCTATATCGTAACGACTTGAAAATAACCTAAAACCCATGTTAAATCCCCTTTAAAATTCAAGTGGAGTGGGGGATGACTTTTTTCGAACGGAAAGGGTTCATCAACGCGTCAAAAATTTTGTTTTTGAGAGTACTTTTAAATTAGGGGGTGCACGTTTTTCGACAAAAATTTTGCCCTATTTGGACCACTCTATTGTACATATATATATATATATATAATTTAATGATGTGTTCGATATGAATTGGAAACGCTCTTGTAACGTTGATTTTCTTTTTATTATTATTATTATTACTATTATTATTATTATTATCATCATTTTATTATGGAACACTCGTAATTTATCTTATCTGGGAATATAATAGTGTCTCCTACACATTTAGACAGTTCTTGAGTTATTGTATTTAGTGCTCATGTTTCTGTATTTGGTTGTGTCGCGGTTATAATTTTTACAGTTTTTGTTATCAGTATTTGTTATTTATGTATAATGTTTTAGTAAGTTGTGAATTTTCCTTGAATATTAAAAAATGTTTATGAAATTTTTTAGTCTTATTATGTTGTAAAATAATTGGTTTTTAATATTTTGCTACTCCGATTAAAAAATATTATGGATTTTCTTCATATTGCACTTTAGAAAATACTTTGTGTATTTCAGTACTTGGTGTGTTGTGTTTTTATTTTTTAAATTATGAAAGTGCTCGATGCTCTTGATAAAAAAACTATAAGTATTAAAAGGTCGAGTAAGTATTTTTTTATTTTTTTCATTTAAAAGATTCCGATGTGGACACCATATGACTTCCTTGTGTACGTTTATTAAATTACATATACACATTTTTTACAATGAAAAGTGCATAAAATTTTATTTCACTAATAACTTCTGATATATTTCTTTTTTTTTTATTGTTATTATTGAATCATTATTTACCGTAAACTTTTTTTTACACTCGGAGAGTAATAATTTTTAATAAATCAATATATTTAAATTTAAAAAAAAAAACCGATGTGCCTTCCCCTTGTTAGATCCAAATATTTCATTAATTAAAAATTTATTTAACTATAACTCTGGAACCGATGAAAATAAGTACCGCTTACGATATTTCGTTGAAAAGCTTTCGATGAGGGCTGATTACTGCAGTTAAGAAAAAGTCCAAAATCCAAATTTTTTTGCTTTTCGGCTTTTTCGTGGACACTTGGTCCAGTCGATTGCGATCAAAAGGGGAGGTGTACAACTAGATTTTACAGCGGTCGTAAATCTATAATTTAAACATCCTACGGCTAATCGTTTTTGAGTTATGCGAGATACGTACGTACGTACGTGCAGATGTCGTGCCGAAAGTAATCGAAATGGATTCAGGGATGGTCAAAATGGATATATCCGTTTAAATCTGAAAACCGAAATTTTTCGCGATCGCAATACTTCCTTTACTTTGTATAAGGAAATAAAAAGGCGTATATTTTTTTCCATTTTTTCTAAAATTAAGTGGGCGGAACAAAATTTTCTACGAATATAATTTTGTATAATTGTTTTTTAAATCTTAACAATATATAATTAATAATGATTATATTGTAGGAGATGATTTAGGTCGTACTGTGCTAATCGGTTGTGGCCGGGGGGAGTTAATTTTGCGAATAAAGTTAAAAAACATTCCACAACACAAATTTCGCAGGCTTATGTTACATTTATAATTTTCGGGCGCGCTACGTCGGCAGGATCTTCTCCCCTCGCGGGGGGAATCGAGATGTGTATACTTGGAGATTAATTTATAAGTGTCATATATATTTTTAATAGTTGACGGGGTACGCCTACCCGTTTTAGCAAATATGACAAGCGAGCGGTTGGAACACGTAGGTCGGTGGTTAGCGCGTAGGCACCGCGATTAGTCCACTCACGGACTGTTAGGTAAGCTCTAGGAGCTACTTAGGATGCCGGTCGAGGATAAACTGTTCGAGGCTCAGTTGCCGTTTGTGATAGAGACATTCGGTCTTATGCTTTAGGGTGACCGAATGGGGTGGTGGCGGGAGAAATGCCAAGAAATACCTGGAGATTATCTTCTGCTTATCGCATGTTCAATATGGCCGTCACCACGTCAAGCAACGTACTTTCAACACGAACTTATATGTTGTTAATAACTCGACGACACATTTCCTCGATTATCTCGTCGCACGCCTCAATTATCAGCATTCGCATTCCAGCACTGTACGAGGATGTTCCTTAGAAATCCCCAAAGAAAAATTATCACCCGGATTCAAATCAGGGGTCGGTTCTGTCCACACGCAAAACGATTAGGAAATCGGTTTGAAATTTGCATTTGCGTTAAAATTTGCACGCATAAAGTCTAAAACAACATTAGCTGTGTGCGGTCTGGCTCCGTCCTGCATGAACCTTGTCGTTTTCTAATCGCAAACCTTTTGGAAGAAGCTGAGGAACAGAATTATTACTCGGCACGTTTAGATAACCTTCACCGTTCACTATCTGTTAAAAAAAGTTTGGCCTTATTACCCGATGACTTGAGATAGCGGCCCGTACCGTAATTTTTGGAGCGTGGGATACACCTTTTCATGAAGCACGTGTAAATTTTTGTAGCCCAAAAACGTAGATTTTATTTTAAAAACGACCCCGTCTAGGTAAAAATGTTTCTCTTCTGAAAACCAAACGTTGTTTGATAAAACTTTCGGCGAATGCCATTCTTTGATGTTTGTTGTCGATCGTAATTTAGGCAACACTATTACTTTGTTAGGATGCAAATGCAAATTAGTTTTTTAAATTCTCTGCACATATCGCCTATAAATCCAAAGTTCTGCTGCTGATTTGTTGATTTGCTGCTCTGACGGCTTCATTTTCTGTGGAGAACGAACATCGGCAGGCCGTTCGCGCTTACTTTTAAATACCGAGGTACCACTATTACATTTTTCGTACTCTATCTATTGTTTTAAATGATGGCGACCGTCTAGTTTGAAAATCTGCACGAAATCGTCTTTGTGTAAGCAGCACTCTTTTTGTTTCATTAAAAAACAGCCCGGTCTTTACACGCTGCTCAGCAATCGATCTCTCTTTTCCGGCCATCTGGGAACGATACACAGACAGCGCACTCGGAAAGAGAAGACGCTAATATTCATGAACCGACCTCGGTAGGGGAAGACACCCTCTGCCACCCCATCCGTTCCGAGCCGTTACGGGCTTTACCGGAGGTCATTTTCAAAACCTCGGCTTTTGACATATTCCAGTCCGCCTCGGCCAGGATGCCGCGAGTGACATTCCCGTAGGTGTACTGCTATTTAGCGAACTCAAAACAAAACGCATTTTACCGAGTCTTAGATTGAAAGAACCAAACTAAACAAAGGAATTGAACTACCTAAAAGTGAGTTCAACACGCAGCACGAAACGTAAAAATATTACACGGAACAATAAAACACAATAACATTGAAATAAAAACGTAATTTATAAAGCAAAACATCAACAAAAGCAGAATACAAGAGAAATCCAAGCAGAGCTCTAGATCCCCTCAGCATTCTTTTCCTTTGCTAAGTACACTATAAAACTCTCCGCTATTGTCCATTCGGCCTGGCTCCTCCGGTTTATACGGAGATCCAACGCCGACCCGATAAGCTCAAACCGACAGGTGGACTCCGTACGCATAAACTCGTACTTCGAACGCTCATAGAAAACACGGTAGGTGTTATCCAATTGTCTACACTGAGGACACATCCCAGAATCTACGAGGCCGAATTTCTGCAGTCTGTCCCTAAAAGCACCACGAACTGCTGTCACTTCTACCAACTTAAAACACATTAATAATTGTTAACCTAAACAGTTATTGTCAAAACAAATGTTGGATCATTTTGTGCGCCACCCTGTATATGTGCTCTTAAGTTTGTGAAGTAATATTACTTTAATAATTAAAATTTATAAATTTCGCTAAAGTTATTTATTTATTTTTTTAAGCTTTACTAAATAGTCCTTTGTTCTACATTTATGAGTATAGTATAATAAAAATATTGTTATTAATAATTTTTTATCGATTAATGAAAACGTTTTTACGGTGTAACTTTTTTATTGTTATATGACAGATGCCAATCATTAGCAATTTAATCGACAACGATTAACTTAGTGTATTAATTTTTATTTATATCATGACGTGGATGGATTTATATCCATGTATCCTGTTTTATATATATATATAAAACAAGTTATTTATTTCTGTTTCTGTCAGTGAACTCGAAAAATTTAAATTCTTGGATTTAAATAAGCTTTTATTTTAGTATAAATATTTCTCCAGTTTTTAGGTTGATTTCATAAGAAAGCTACCTATTGTAATGGGTACCATGATTCGACTTCCGAAAATTTCCAAATATCTTCGCGTTTCACATCCTCCAGACCCCAAAACCACCAAAAGTTAATATATATATATATATATATATATATATATGTGTGTGTGTGTGTGTGTGTGTGTGTATGTGTTTCACTTTCTTATAGACACGATAACTGCCGTAATTTTGCGCCAATCACTTTTAAATTGATACATAAAATATAACGACCGAAAATCTCGGTCGAGTTCATTAATGGGCAAAATCGAACCATGGGTAGAGAGCTTTTTTTGAAAAAACAAAATATCGCTATAACTTTCCTATTAAGTAAAACATTGAATTCCTTTAAAGTTCCTACTGTTCTTTTGATAAGGGCCTAAAGTTTTTTGATATCACCAACCACTGACCCAGGGGGTGGAAAAATGGGATTTCGAAGACAAAAAAAAAATGCCTCTTACTTTGCCCTTAATAGGCACAGTATCGAATCGCTTTAAAGTGGTCGTTAGTCCTCCAAACATTACATAAAACTGTTGTCTGAAACATTTTACCCTTACGGCACGGGATGACCAAAATGTTGCTGGAATTGTAAGAAGATGGGGCTTGTCGTATGTTAAACGTGTAAACTTTTTCACATGTAACCGTTGTCGTATCGAGTGATTTTGAAGTTTTTCTAACTTTAAGGCGGAAATCTTTTTTTTTCCTTACTTAGCACCGGTGAAATCTACCTTCGCCTTCCGGCGTGCCAAAAATAATTTTTTTATTAAGTAAGACGCCGTTTTATTTTTTAAACATAATGTTTGAAAGGCGGGTACAATTATCATTTAACTTGTGCACTTTTACAGTCTTATTTGAAAATTTTCCATTACTCACCTTAACATTATCGGTATAATGCGTGGAACTTCTTGAATTTTTAATTTTATTTCTGCGAATGTTTGCGATCGCTCGAAATACTCTTTTGCGCTTGAGTAAATCCCAAAAAAAAGGTCGCATGCAAACAGTCAGGAAGTCTAACCTGCCTACACAATTATCGGTATACCGTGTATATATATATATATATATATATATATATATATAAACAAAAAACAATCATAAAAATTAAAAAAAATTGAGCCAAAAAAAAAAACAATAAATCGAAGTAAAAAGATAAAATAAAATACTGAGGAATTTATTTAAGTAAAATTATGGGTGACCGATTAACTTTTAATTTTTAAATGTATTTTTCATGTTGTAGAAATAGCAGGCATTTAACGATTAAAAGTTATCACCAGGTGTTACATCGATAAGAAAATTTTGTCCTACAACGAAAATATTTCAATGTTCTAAATTAAAGAGCCACCGACTGCATTTAAATAATTTCGTCGAAGGACAAAATTTTCTTATCGACCTGGTGAGGACTTTTAATCATTAAATGCCTGCTATTTCTAAAACATAAAAAATGTATTTAAACAAATTAAAACTGTTTGATAGTTAATCGTTCATCCGTTATTTTATTTAATAATTAAATACTGCAAAACGATTTTTAGTTTTTTATTTACATACCTTGTTTTATTTTTTTTTAGTTCGATTTATAGTCGTTTATCAGTTAAATTTAATTTTTATTTTTGGCATTCTTGTTTTTTAATTTTATAATTGCTTTTATTACTAAAAATTATGGAGTCTATTATTAAAAATGATTATAATTGATTTATGGAGTAGTAGTCCACCTGTATATTCCCGATATGATTATATATCATATTTTTACCTATCAGGATAGTATGCTTGTTTATATCAGATTATGCTTTAAATTAATTTATTTGCGGCGATGTAAAGCTGGATTTTCCCACTTTGATAAATTATGAAAAGTCGGGTTGGACATCTGAGAGTTGTGATAATATTAATGGCTACCAAAAAAAATTTAATTTTAACTACCAAATCGTATTATACTTTTTTTTAATAAGATTTCTGTCTTTTTTGATCGAAGATTTTGTAATTTATTTACAAATAACGTTAAGAAATTGAGTTTTATCAAGAAATCCGTTTCAACTTCGCCTGTAAGAGACCCCAGAACCGGACGACTCGGCTAAGTCAACGAACTGTGTTTACAGTTCTAAGCGTGACCTAACCTAATAGTGAGATGAAAACCGGAAAAATATTTAAAAAAATGAGCGTGAAAACGTATTTCGGTTCAGTTAGATTTGTAATAAGGAATACTTTCAAAAAATACCTTGAATTTTGTTAAACAACGTTTTTATTTCTTCCGTTTGATGAACCGCGGGACTCGAATGTATCACTTTTTCCTCAAAAAGGTGTGGTTACGAATCGCGCCGCTAGGTAGCAGTACTTGGTAGTACTAGGTAGCGTACAAAAACTTGATAATATACATAAATAATAAGATTTAGATGAAAATGTACTACAACTTGTTTTAGTAAATGCTCTTATATAAATGAAAGTACTGAATGTGAAATAATTTTTGTAATTCCCAAAATTTATTTATTTTTTACTTTTTAATTCGTTAAAACAAAGGCGACAAATATTTGCTACATAAAACAGAAATAAATTCGATCGGTAAAGTTTTTATTCTTCAATTAGTATTATTTTTTGGAAGTTTATATATATATGATTAAACCGTATATGTAATGTTACGGTGAGTCTACGAAGGCTGTTGGACGAAGTCTGAATGAATGTAGTGCATAGCCGGGTAAACCGTCAGAAGCCGAGAGTACATCCGAAAGGAGCTGTGTGAACTGATCGAAAAACCTTTAAATTTTAGAGTCCTTCATAAATAAATTTTTAATAAGACGCAATGAAACTGAGTCTGAACAATTAGAACTATTTTAACTGATTGATGGAGAAATTAAAAAAAGTTCATTTAATGATAATCTAAAAAGTGTGTCCACGGATACGATAAAAATCGAGGGTTACACTTAAAGTAATAAGTTCAATAATGCATCACGGATCTTCGATTCGTGAAGGTCATTATACTAGTTTTATTAAAAAATAAAAAATACGGTATGAAGTGAATGATATGACTATCTACAAAATAAATTGTCCATGAAATTCAGTGCGTTGGTTCTAAGGCGATAAATTTTAATAATAAATCCCTAAGATAACAATCGTAGTGCATAAAATAAAAGAATAACCTAAGAAAACGCAGTGATATCCAAAAATATTAGATTGAAATTTTAAACCGTACGGCAAGAGTCTCACAGATAACAAAATGATGAAATATACAGGTGTAATAGAGGGGACAAGATTAGGCACTCATTTGGGATAAGTCAATCGCAAAGTAAAACACGCTGCAGTTCATGCTAAAAGGAAAATATGAATGGAATAACGTAGCCTCTATGGTAACCAGAATAATGCAAATCAAGGAGAGAGATGCTAGGGAACGGGATGGGGACTGATACTGTAGATACGGAAATTCAAGGGCAGCCCTACTAATGAGAGGGCGGTTCGCCGAGATGGGCCGCTTTCGAAGAGTGACCGGGGACCCCTTGAGTTAAGCGGAAAAATGAAAAAAAAAAGGAGAACCGGTTTGAGGCGTGGTACAAAGAAAAGACTGAGTCCCAACCTACTGGGTGAGCGACCCCCACAGGATCTGGCGATTCCGTACCCCGTGGGTTCCCGATACACAATGCATAACTACTGGACCATCCTTAATGGTCTTGGGGAAAAAGAAAAGATAACAAAATGATATCAAAAAAGGTAAGACACTACATTTCTATTATCAAAATTTGTTAATTTAGAATTGTTTTCGAAAGAAAATAATGTTAAATATATATAATAATGTTACGTTCAACTTGTACCATCGGATGCTGCTACTAGCGAGAGCTAGGGCTCTCCGGCAAAGCTGTGATCATACGATGGTCATACCATGTCCTACCGCAAAGAGTGGTCATTATGATATAGTGACCTTCTATTCATTCAGCGCCAGAATCTGACCCAGAGTGGTCGTGTTGTACATTCAGTTTGGATGAACGCTTATTTTAGTTTTACTTATATGTTAATAAGTTAAATTATATGTGTTACATTATATGTTAAATGTTCAGTTATGCGTTATCTAAATGTCAAGACGACCAGATATTAATTAACCATTCAAGAAGCATCAAGGCGTTATTTCAATTCATCACCTATGCGTCTACAGTTCATACTCGCTCTAAAACCTACCGCAAAGGTTTTATGGTCCTCCACATCGCAACAGATCTAACTAATAGACAATAGATAATAAACAATGTTTAAGCGTTACATATAATAAGCAAAAAATAGAAAAATTTGTTACAAAACTCTTAGCGGCCCGATTTCTTTTATTAAACAATGAATAATTATAAGAATTGTATTATTTCTGTAAATGTGATTTTTTTTTATCATAACACATTCAGAACGTCAAAGAAACTACGCTTAATTGTATTTTTATATATAAAAAATATGGTAATTAACGAAGTAAGAATAGGTAAATAAATAATCAATACATCTGTTCTAAAAAAAAGATCAGAATATGAAAGAAGTAATAAAAAAATGCATTTACTTGATTTTTTCTCTATTTATATCCTTTAGTAATAATATTGTGTAAAAACATACATTCATTGAAAAAACCAAATTTTCATCACGTTGAAAAGTTAAAAAGTTGAAATAACGTTGAATACTTAAAATAAAGACAATACAAGTCGTAGTGAAATATAAGATGAAAATTACATTCAAAACACATATGTAATTGAAGGAAAGCTGTTGAACAACTAATAATTCAACAAGCAATAAATATAAATGCTTCTTTTTTTTTTTGTCTTCAGTCATTTGACTGGTTTGATGCAGTTCTCCAAGATTCCCTATCTAGTGCTAGTCGTTTCATTTCAGTATACCCTCTACATCCTACATCCCTAACAATTTGTTTTACATATTCCAAACGTGGCCTGCCTACACAATTTTTCCCTTCTACTTGTCCTTCCAATATTAAAGCGACTATTCCAGGATGCCTTAGTATGTGGCCTATAAGTCTGTCTCTTCTTTTAACTATATTTTTCCAAATGCTTCTTTCTTCATCTATTTGCCGCAATACCTCTTCATTTGTCGCTTTATCCACCCGTCTGATTTTTAACATTCTCCTGTAGCACCGCATTTCAAAAGCTTCTAATCTTTTCTTCTCAGATACTCCGATTGCCCAAGTTTCACTTCCATATAAAGCGACACTCCAAACATACACTTTCAAAAAACTTTTCCTGACGTTTAAATTAATTTTTGATGTAAACAAATTATATTTCTTACTGAAGGCTCGTTTCGCTTGTGCTATTCGGCATTTTATATCGCTCCTGCTTCGTCCATCTTTAGTAATTCTACTTCCCGAATAACAAAATACTTCTACCTCCATAATCTTTTCTCCTCCTATTTTCACATTCAGTGGTCCATCTTTGTTATTTCTACTACATTTCATTACTTTTGTTTTGTTCTTGTTTATTTTCACGCGATAGTTCTTGCGTAGGACTTCATCTATGCCGTTCATTGTTTCTTCTAAATCCTTTTTACTCTCGGCTAGAATTACTATATCATCGGCAAATCGTAGCGTCTTTATCTTTTCACCTTGTACTGTTACTCCGAATCTAAATCGTTCTTTAACATCATTAACTGCTAGTTCCATGTAATGATTAAAAAGTAACGAAGACAGGAAACACCCTTGTCGGACTCCCTTTCTTATTACGGCTTCTTTCTTATGTTCTTCAATTGTTACTGTTGCTGTTTGGTTCCTGTACATGTTAGCAATTGCTCTTCTATCTCTGTATTTGAACCCTAATTTTTTTAAAATGCTGAACATTTTATTCTGGTCTACGTTATTGAATGCCTTTTCTAGGTCTATAAACGCCAAGTATGTTGGTTTGTTTTTCTTTAATCTTCCTTCTACTATTAATATAAGGCCTAAAATTGCTTCCCTTGTCCGTATACTTTTCCTGAAGCGAAATTGGTCTTCTCCTAACACTTCCTCCACTCTCCTCTCGATTCTTCTGTATACAGTTCCAGTTAAGATTTTTGATGCATGACTAGTTAAACTAATTGTTCTGTGTTCTTCACATTTATCTGCCCCTGCTTTCTTTGGTACCATGACTATTAACACTTTTTAAGTCTGACGGAAATTCCCCTTTTTCATAAATATTACACACCAGTTTGTATAATCTATCAATCGCTTCCTCACCTGCACTGCGCAGTAATTCTACAGGTATTTCGTCTATTGCAGGAGCCTTTCTGCCATTTAAATCTTTTAATGCTCTCTTAAATTCAGATCTCAGTATTGTTTCTCTCATTTCATCCTCCTCAACTTCCTCTTCTTCCTCTATAACACCATTTTCTAATTCATTTCCTCCGTATAACTCTTCAATATATTCCACTCATCTATCGACTTTACCTTTCGTATTATATATCGGTGTACCATCTTTGTTTAACACGTTATTAGATTTTAATTTATGTACCCCAAAATTTTCCTTAACTTTCCTGTATGCTCCGTCTATTTTACCAATGTTCATTTCTGAACATTTCCAATGTTCACTTCTGAACACTTTTCTTTAATCCACTCTTCTTTCGCCGGTTTGCACTTCCTGTTTATAGCATTTCTTAATTGCCGATAGTTCCTTTTACTTTCTTCATCACTAGCATTCTTATATTTTCTACGTTCATCCATCAGCTGCAATATATCATCTGAAACCCAAGGTTTTCTACCGGTTCTCTTTATTCCGCCTAAGTTTGCTTCTGCTGATTTAAGAATTTCCTTTTTAACATTCTCCCATTCTTCTTCTACATTTTCTACCTTATCTTTTTTACTCAGACCTCTTGCGATGTCCTCCTCAAAAATCTTCTTTACCTCCTCTTCCTCAAGCTTCTCTAAATTCCACCGATTCATCTGACACCTTTTCTTCAGGTTTTTAAACCCCAATCTACATTTCATTATCACCAAATTACGGTCGCTATCAATGTCTGCTCCAGGGTAAGTTTTGCAGTCAACGAGTTGATTTCTAAATCTTTGCTTAACCATGATATAATCTATCTGATACCTTGCAGTATCGCCTGGCTTTTTCCAAGTGTATATTCTTCTATTATGATTTTTAAATTGGGTGTTGGCAATTACTAAATTATACTTCGTGCAAAACTCTATAAGTCGGTCCCCTCTTTCATTCCTTTTGTCCCGCCCGTATTCACCCACTATATTTCCTTCCTTGCCTTTTCCAACGCTTGCATTCCAATCTCCAACTATTATTAAATTTTCATCTTCTTTTACGTGTTTAATTGCTTTATCAATCTCTTCGTATACACACTCTACCTCATCATCATCATGGGCGCTTGTAGGCATATAGACGTTAACAATCGTTGTCGGTTTAGGTTTTGATTTTATCCTTATTACAATGACTCTATCGCTTCTGCGTCTTGAAATACTCCACTCTCCTCCCTATCTTCTTGTTCATCACGAAACCTACTCCTGCCTGCCCATTATTTGACGCTGAGTTAATTACTCTAAAGTCCCCTGTCCAAAAGTCGCCTTCCTCTTCCCACCGAACCTTATTAATTCCTACTATATTCACATTTTACTTTCTTTTTTTTTTTTATTTCTTTTTTTTTTTTTACTTATATAAATGGTAATAGATGATAAATTTGTGACAGCAAATTTAAATTGTCGAATTTAACCAAAATTGTGGTAATGACTCTATACTACCCCTGCTAATTATATGAGTTTGTTTAATAAGTGAAATCGGGCCGATAAGAGTTTTCTAACAGATTTTTATGTTTTTTTGCTTATTATATGGAACGCTTAAACATTGTTTATTATCTATTATTGTATATCTATTGTCTATTACATATATTTAAAGAAAATTCTAAATTAATAACAGATTTTTGATAATAGAAATGTAGTCTCTCACCTTTTTTGATATCAGTATCATTTTGTTATCTGTGAGACTTACCATACGGTGTATAATTTCATTGTAATTTTTTTGGATATATATTTTCTTAGCAAAGTTAGAAAAATGGATTTTTTTTTCTTATAGGCGACTTAAAAAAATACATAGTTGATTGGTATGTAGTTTAATGTGAATTCATGTACTGAATTTTTTGCATGTCTTCATTCTTTTCAGTTTTTATAAATTATTTTTATATATATTTTGTTGAACATGTGATTGTGAGTCTGTTTGTGTGAAGTGGTTTTTCTAAAATTGCTTTTACTTAATGTTTTGTTCCTACTTAAACGTTCAATTACTTATTACATCTACATCATGAAGTGCTGTTTTGCAGTATGATTCATAATGAACCAATCTATCGTTGTTTATTGTGTTATTTTTTAATTTTTGTAACTTGTCACATTAATTCAGTGTTAGTGTTCTTTTAAATAAAAAGGGGTCAAAAATTGCATTTTTTTTATGTGAAATAAATTACATAAATATTTTTGTATCGTTTTGTTTGTTTATTTATTGAAAATCAATGTTCTTGGAATGGAACAATAAAAATACGCAAGAAGTAAGGAAATCCTGATCTCCATGGAGTAGTGGCATCTTGGTCTTTCATTGGGTGATCCTGGGTTCGAATCCTGGTCAGGCATGACTCTAAAAAATTCATTTCCGTATTCACACAAGCTTCAAAGCTTCTATAGTGAATTAATAAATTAATTCATCAACCAAAAAAAAAAAAGTTATGGGCTATTTTGATTTTTTTGACTGGTATAAATTTACTCCAGAGAGTTCTCTGGAAGTAGAGGGTTAAGAAGAGATGAAAGGGATGTAAAAATGATTTTTTTGACAAATAGCTGTTGATCTTAACAAACATGTTTTTTTGTAGTTAATTTTTTTTTTACTTTGTATAATAATAATAAAAAAATAACTGAATTATAGTGTTTAATTTTTTCCTTTTTTTAATCACACTTCCACTGAAAATTGTTACTTTTATGCTGGTGTTTTGGAACTAACTTGCAAGAAAAACTTTAGAGAAATCATTTCTATAGTTTTCTTTTCCTTCAGATTGCTTGAGTTAGAAAATCGATACAAGAAATTGATTTTTTTTTTATTAATTAGACTATTGTGGTTTAATAAGAAAAAATTTATTGGACCGTTTTCTTTTCTTCTAATTCAGTAAGAATTAAGTTTGTGATAAAGGTAATTGCTTTTATTCCTATTTTAGTACTAGATCATGGATACCGGTGTTCTTTGGTGGTTGTGTTTCAATTAACCTCATGTCTCAGGAATGGTTGGCCTGAGTTTTTTCAAGATTACACATTTACCCATACAGTTACATTACACTGATAAAT
This sequence comes from Lycorma delicatula, assembly GCF_047948215.1. NCBI lineage: Eukaryota > Metazoa > Arthropoda > Insecta > Hemiptera > Fulgoridae > Lycorma > Lycorma delicatula. The sequence goes on from NC_134467.1 coordinate 8,520,471, forward strand.
CCCTAATAACTGTAATTATTGATGCAGCTATTAATAAAAATAATAAAGAATAAAAAAAGTCTGTGGTTTAAAAAAAAAGATTAAATGCCATAGCATAAAGTTTTATTTAAGAGGAAATTATTTATTTCAAATTCATTAAAATTATTTAAATTTATTTATAATTAAAAATCATTATGATATAAAAATGTATGTAATAATTCTCCCTTCATGAATCATGAGACCTTGGCGATGGTGAGGGGGCTTGAGTGCTTTGTGATATAGACTAGCAGACCGAAGGGGCAACCATATTGGAGTGGTATCTGTTGACAGCCAGACTAAGGAATGATTCCTGAAAGAGGACAGCAGCTCTTTTAGTAGTTGTTAAGGGCGTAGATCAGGAGGACTTGAATGGCCATATTAACTTCCTTCAAACCTCTGAGTACTGCTCAGCTGAAAGCAATGAAAAACTATAGCTGTTTTTCTTTTCCAAGAAAATGTACCTCTCTGCATTTTCATGTAACAAAGATGAAGTTATCTTCCTTGGTAAAATATTTCGGAAGTAAACTAGTCCCCTGTTCAGATCTCCGGGTGGGAACTATGAAGGAAGGGGTTACCAGAAAATTAAAAAATAACATTCTACCAGTCGAAGCGTGGAATGTTAGAAGTCTAAACAAGGTTGATAGGTTAGAAAATTTAAAGAGGGAAATGGATAGGTTAAATGTAGATGTAGGAATTAGTCAGGTTCAGTGAGAAGGGAGAAATACTTTTGGTCAGGTGATTTTAGAATAATTAACTCAGCAACAAATAAAGGGCAGGCAGGAGTAGGTTTCATAATGAACAAGAAGAAAGGGAAGAGAATAGAGTATTTCAAAAATCTTCGCGATAGAATCATTGTAATCAGGATAAAATCAAAAACTAAGCCAACAATGATTGTTAACGTCTGTATGCCTACAAGTGCCCATGATGATGAGATAGAGTGTGTGTATGTGAAGAAAGTGATGAACCAGTTAAATACATAAAAGGGAATGAACATTTAATAATAGTTAGAGGATTGGAATCCAAGCATCGGAAAAGGCAAGTAAGGAAATATTGTGAATGAGTACAGGCCAGCCAAAAGGAATAAAAGAGAGGACTGACTTATTGAGGTTTGCACAAAGTATAATTTAATAATTGCTAACACCTTGTTTAAAAAACATAATAGGAGAATATACACGTGGAAAAAGCCAGGTGATACTTCAAGGTATCAGATAGATTATATCATAGTTAAGCAAAGATTTCAAAAATCAACTTGTAAACTGCAAAGCATATTCAGGGGGCAGTGATTGATGGCGACCATCATTTAGTGATAATGGATTGTAGATTGGGGTGATCAACTGAAGAAAAGGTGTCAAATAAATTGGTGGAACTTAGAAAAGCTTGAGGAAGAGGAAGTAAAGTAAATTTTTAAGGAGGACATCGCAAGAGGTCTGAATAAAAAAGATGAGGTAGAAATTATAGGAGAAAAATGGGATAATTTTAAAATGGAAACTCTTAAATCAGCAGATGCAAACGTAGGCAGAACAAAGAGAACTGGTAGAAATCCTTAGATATCAGAGTATATATTGCAGCTGATGGATGTACTTAGAAAATATAAGAATGCAAGTGATGAAGAAAGTAAAAGGAACTATTAAGAAATGCTATAAACAGGAAGTGAAAATTAACAAAAGAAGAGTGGATTAAAGAAAAGTGTTCAGAAGTGGAAAGAGAAATGATCATTAGTAAAATAAACGGAGAATACAGGAAAGTTACGGAGAATTTTGTAGTACATAAATTAAAATCTAATAGTGTGTTATAAAAAGATGGTACACCAATCTATAATACGAAAGAAAAGGTCGATAGGTGGGTGCAATATATTGAAGAGTTATGCAGAGGAAATGAATTAGAAACTGGTATTATAGAGGAAGTTGAAGAGGATGAAAATGGAGATACAATACTGAGATCTGAATTTATTAAATTCAGATAGATAGAGCATAAAAGATTTGAATGGCAGAAAGGCTCCTGGGATATACGGAATACTTGCAGAATTACTGCGCAGTGCAGGTGAGGAAGCAGTAGATAGATTATACAAACTGATGTGTAATATTTACGAAAAAGGGGAAGTTCCATCAGACTTCAAAAACAGTGTTATTGTCATGATACCAAAGAAAGTAGGAGTCGATAAATGTGAAGAATACAGAATAACTGCTCACGTATCAAAACTTTTAACTAGAATTATGTACAGAAGAATTGAGAGGAGAGTGGAAGAAGTGTTAGGAGATCAATTTTGGTTTCAGTAAAAATATAGGGACAAAGGAAGCAATTTTAGCAGTCTGATTAATATTAGAAGGAATATTTAAAAAAAACAAACCAACATACATGGCATTTGTAGACTTAGAAAAGACATTTAATAACATAGACTGGAATAAAACATTCAACAGTTTAAAAATATTTAGGGTTTAAATGTAGAGACAGAAGGACAATTCCTAACATTTACAAGAACCAAACCACAAAGTAGTAATCAAAAGAGCATAAGAAATAAGCAGTAATAAAAAAGGAATTCAGACAAGGATGTTCCCTATCCCTATTAATCCTTACATAGAACTAGCAGTTAATGATGTTAAAGAACAATTTAGATCGGGAGTAACAGTGAAGAGATAAAGGTGCTACGATTTGCTGATGATACAGTAATTCTAACTGAGAGTAAAAAAGATGTAGAAGAAACAGTGAATGGCATAGATAAAGTCCTGTGCAAGAATTACCACATGAAAATGAATAAAAATGAAACAAAAGTAATGAAATGTAGTAGAAATAAAGTAGCTGGACCACTGAATATAAAAATAGGATGAGAAGAGACTATGAAGGTAGAAGAATTTTCTTATTTGGGAAGTAGAATTACTGAAGAGGGACGAAGAAAGAATGATATATAATGCTGAGTAGCACTGGCGAAACACGCTTTCAGTCAGAATTATAATTTGCTTACATCAAAAATATGATTTAAATGTCAGGAAAACAAACATTTTTGAAAGTATATATTTGGCATGTAATTTTATATGGAAGCGAAACTTGGACATCAGAGTATCAGAAGAAAAAATTAGAAACTTTTGAAATGCAGTGCTATAGGAGAATGTTGTATATCAGGTGGATGGATACAGTGACAAATGATGAGTTGTTGTGGCAAATTGATGAAGAAAGAAGAATTTGGAAAAATATAGGTAAAAAAAGAGACTTACAGGTTACATCTTAAGGCTTCCTGAAATAGTCGCTTTGATATTGGAGGGACAGGTAGATGGGAAAAATTGTGCAGGCAGGCAACATTTGGAATATGTAAAACAAATTGTTTGGGATGTAGGATGTAGGGGGTAAATAACTGGCAGTCGATAGGGAATATTGGAGATCTGCATCAAACCAATCAAATGACTGAAGACGAAAAAAAAGTAATTATTTTTATTAAACTAAATTTTACTTTTTTAATTATTTAAAAAATTCCAACAATACCAATGTAAGTTTGCATTCGCGCATGAAGTAGCTGTGAAGAATCAGTCGTTGGTTTTTTTTAATTTTTTAACAATTAAATATGTTCAGTCTGTTCCCTCCAAATTTTGAATAGATTTGTGGAACGTCTATAATTGATTTGAAAGAGAAAAAGCCCAACTGCAAATAACTCTGTATTCTGTTTTATTTGACTATCACCCTGTAACAGCTACTGATGGATGATAATGATAAATTAATTTCTTTTGTAGCGTATGAGAATATACCATGCCTGACCGGAACATGAACCCAAAATCTGAGAAAAGGCAAAAAAACAGAGAGAAAGGCAGAGCTTTACTTCTCTGCCATGGCTGTTTATTAACTAATCCAGAAAAAAAAACTATTTTACAGCATGGCAGATATTTAGTTTATGTAGTTTTAAGTTCATTGACATTAAAATCTGGAAGAATTGTATTAAATCTTTCTGGAATCAATTATTTATTGAACTTAATAGCATTAAAATCTAGAAGAAATTATAAAGCTTGATAATCTAAATTTAAATATACAAATAATTTAGAAACTCATTTATTTTTTATTTTAAAAGTATGAAATTTCATTTCTTTTAGTAAAATATCGCTGAAGTATTGATTTCTGATCTAAAGCAATATTTATTTATTGATTTCATCAGTTGTGCAGCAATAAATTAACAGCTTACTGTGGAAGACAACAGATTCAATCATTCAGTAGAAAATTAATGATGTGAATTATTTTCAAGCAGCTGTTTTTGTTTTTTGTTAGGAGCACCCAATTTCAGCAACTCAAGTTCTGTTTCAGAAATTTAGTTGGGAAGTTATTTTAGGCATCATTCATTTGAGATGTGATGATAAAATTAAAAAAAAGTTGACCGATATGTTTCTAAATTTTGGAATAGAAAAATTAATGGCACAATGTAAATGTTTATTAATTTTTTTTTTTTTGATGACATCGTTACATAAGCTTGAAGCTTGTGCATTGGATATGGAAATGGAATTTTGTAGTGTACGATAAATGCCTGACCAGGATTTGATACCAGGACCTCCAGATGAAAGGCCGAGACACTACCACTCCGTCATGGAGATCGGAAGAGTTGCCATTTAAATGGGAACTATTTAGAAAAATATTAAAAGTTTTTATATAATATTACAATACAATATAATATTTGGTGACATGAAATTAAGTCAAAACATTTTTTACACACGATAGCATTATATAAACTTAATATCATAATAGATTCTTTAAGGAGAGAGACAAAAATCCTCACAAATTGATTCAAAAGCAGTCGTAGTCCTATATAAGCATTAATTTCTCTTTCATTCAATCGCACCAAATTTCGGTTTTCAGATTTCAACGGAAATATACATTTTGACCATCCCTGAATCCATTTTGACTATTTCCGGCATGACATCTGCTCGTACTACATGTGTATGTATCTCGCATAACTCAAAAACAAAATATATATGTATGAATTTGGATTCAAACTGATGTGTCCATGGTTATGGATATGACACATTCTCACTTACACCACGTAATTACTTGAGTGACATGAAACAAAACTAATATAAAATGCTGATGTGGACACCACAATGCAATTGTGTAACTGTCCACTTCATGATATTTAATAGGTGTACAAGGAAGTCATGTCATGTCCACATCAGATTTTTTTAAAAATATCAAATTAATATTTTTTTTTACTGAAACAAAACTTTGTTTTTTCTCTGGATTATTGATAGTACATTTTTAAATATTTTCAAAATTCTTTTTTGAAGAAACTTTATACATCTCATGGTATTCATTTTTTTTTATTACTATTAGAAATTTCATCTTGTAAATTGTTTTAAATTCACATAATTTTCTGTAATTGTATTGAATATATAATGTTAAATTTCAGAATTTAATGATTAATCTGTAATGCACTTTTTTTGTAAGCACAATTAAAAATGCTAGTCTCAAAAAATTTTTGTTCACTGACAAAATATAAAATCAGCCTCTCAGACCATCAATATTTATTGTGATTTTTATTATTTTTTGTTATAGATTTTGATATTATAAAAAAATAACAGTTGAGTCATCTAATCTTTGGCGATATAAAATTAAGTCAAATTTTTTAGACACAGTATCATTATATAAACTTAATATCATAATAGATTCTTTAAGGAGAGAGACAAAAATCATCATGAATTGATTCAAAAGCAGTCATAGTCCTATATAAGCATTAATTTCTCTTTCATTCACAGTTATATAATTTGATTATTTATGATATTTTGTCAAACAATGGTCAGTTTTCTTTTTTTTATATCTATCATCGTTGAATAATGATAAACATTAAAGTATCACTGAAAGTATTGATTTTCAACGTAAAGTAATATTTATTCATTGATTTTATGCAAAATTGTGCAGCAATAAATTGCTTACTGTGAAAGACATAACAGATTCAACGATTTAGTAGAAAATTAATTCTACTGAATTAATTTTCAGTAGATCATAGTTGTCTTAGCACAACTAATGTGCTAACATATAGTTTTTCCACTTATAATTTAGAAGATTAGCCCAGTGATCTTCTTTTAATCTACAAACTTGTCAATCCTATAACTTTATCTAAATTATTGCCTGAAAGCTCGTGTTCAGTTTGTATAGAATTACCTTCTAATCTATTATTATCTATTTCAAGTAAATAAATAAATAATTTATTCTGATCAGTATATAATATTAAATTTTATAAACCATATTAGGAAAAGTTAGATGTGCTACCCCGTGAATAAAAAGAATGAAATGCTTCGATATCTGCTTGGATGGATTAAAGTCGCATTAAAAAACATACAATTTATTATAAAATAAAAAATTGTTGTGATTTTCCATATTATAATTATTTTAAATATATAGAAACAAAATTATGTTAAGGTATACATGAAGATAAGATACTAAGTATAGAAAATAACTATACTTAGGTAAAACTTAATGAAATTTGTTTGAGCATATGTATATACACACACACACATTAAATAGAAATGCAAAAAATTAAGGGGTTTTACAATTTTTTAATTAGTTTAATTTAAAAATTCATAGACAGATTAATGTTGTTTTCGTAAAAGAAAAATCATTTAATTGTATTTTAAATAAACTGGTAGGAAGGTTGTTTAAATAGATTGGTAACAGAAACGTAATAAAGTCCTTTCTCATAAGCTTATTTTTTTCCTGAGTTATGCAGAAAAAATCATTAAATTTAAAGCTATCCTAAAAAAATTATTTTTCCAATATTTTGAGGATTGGAAGTAATCAATTTAAGTGTGTCATGTTTCTAGGAGAGACTACTTTGCAGGGGTCTGTACTGTTGTATAAGAATAAGTAAATACTTTTGGATAAATATTTTAATTTTTGTTATCTTTTTTTATCACGCTTAATATATGTGTTTATTTTTTATTTGTTGTTTAGGATTTTCAAGGCAAGTTGTGGGAAGAACATTTGTCACTACATTAACTATTGGAATTATATTTGGCTTTACGTTCGCTTATGTTTTGCTCTCTACAGCTATGTATGATTCTAACACAGTCGGATATCATCCTTCTAGGTGAGTTCTTATATGTAATTTAAAATTCATTTTAAATATTCAGATATAATCTATGAAGTAAAGTAACAAACTGAAGTATGCAAAAATTAAAGAAAGAACTTGCATATTTGTGTCAAATACTTTTTTCCTCTGCAATAGTCACCCTGATTTTGTAATGAAATCTCTGTACTATGCTTTATTCAAAAAGAGATTGCAATACGGTATAATTATATTGGGTTTGCTTATTACAGTGTTATGCATCCCTTGATCGTGGGACAAAAATATATGATCAGGAAAATCTGTAAGAAACCTTGTATTGCTTATTCTTTACTGATTTTTCGGCAGTGGGACTTACTACCCTTGAGATACCTATATTTTTACAAGGTCTTAGAAATATTTTTTATTAAAAGTGGACAAAATCAAAAAAATTACTGTTGGCGAGTACACAACCTACAATCACTCAGGAACATCAAATCACCAAGACCAAGTAAAGAAATATTTTGTAGGTTTTACCTTTACATAGCTCCTCGACTTTACAATACTATACCTGATGAAATAAAGAACTTTACTTATACAAAATCTAAATCTAGTAATTAACAATGGCTTTTAAGAGAAGATAATGTTGAATGTTTATTTCTTTAAGCTGACATGATGTGTCTTCTGTATACAGACATATATTCTTCTTTTTTATCTACAAACATTTGAACAAATAAAATAAATGAAATTTATGTTAGTATTTTGGAGCGTTAAAGTACATAAAACTTCTTTTATTGTTATAAAATTCTGATAGTATCAAGGTTTATTAGCATAGATCAGATGTTAATAATTACTGTAAATAATGAGTATGAGTATTATATGTACTTTAGTTATAGGCAGCACAGTGCCTTTATGTTATATTATTTAATTTTTTTTTCATTTAATGCAATTAAAATAATGTGATGATAACTCCTGTACAGGTTTTTTCTAATTTCTCTTTCAACTCTAAAAGAAACTGTAAAAACAAACGATGTTAGAATTAGACATATTAGAAAATTTTTAAGTACAATTAACAATTAAGTTGATATTAGAATTTTTTTGTATGAAAATAAAATGTAGCTATGAAATTATGTAAAAAAGAGGAGAGGAGAAATAATGAATAAAATAATTAAACTAATGAACTGAATTTAAATATGAAGGTTTTGAAAACAGTTATTATAAAACTCACTTGTTCTGACACAAAGTACAATCAAGATACTAGTAATTGATTGTACCGAGCAGAATAGTTCAATCTGTTTATTTATAATTTTACAGATTGGCAGTGGTTAGCACCAAAAAAAATATTAGCCGATTCAGCTAAACAAAAAATATTATTGTACTTGTCTCTGGGTAACTTTTAAATGAGTGTATACAGGTTTGCTTCTTTGAAGAATGGAGCACAAACATATAAGGACATACCCTGGAGTAAAAATACATATTTACTATAAATCTCTTAAAACATTTTTATCAATTTGATGATCAGCAGAGCAAAAATTATCCAAAACTCAGGTTATTACTATTTAGTAAATTTATATTTTCTGTCGATTAGAGATGTTATATAATATCTGATTCCCAATTATAGTAGCAAGATTTGGCAGCAAGAAACTTTTTTTTGACTTAAGAAAAATCCACAATTTTCTTTTTAAAATGATCAAGGTGAATTTTCTTGATAACCTACTAGCAACCCACTGCGTTGTTCTAGTGGTAAACTTATCATCCCAAATCAGCTGATTTCAAAGTCAAGAGTTCCTAAGGTTCAAATCGTAGTAAAGCCAGTTACTTTTATTCAGATTTGAACACTAGATCGAGGATACCGGTGTTCTTTGGCGGTTGGGTTTCAATTAACCACACATCTCAGGAACAGTCGATCTGAGACTGTACAAGACTTCAATTCATTTACATTCATACATATCATCCTCTGTAGTAATTGCTTACAGCGGTTCCAGAGACTAAACAGAAAAAGAAAGATAACACATTAGATTATAATCGATGTAAAAAAATAAAATTATCAACTACATTTTTCCACTACATTTATAATTTTATTTCTACCAGTATACGACTTTCTAAACTACATTCTTACATGTAAAACTACATTTAAAAAATTTTTATAAATAATTAAGTATAGTTAACTGTTATAGGTCAGCTAAATTAAGGCATTAATTTACTGTATTATATGAAATCTGACTGAAAAAAATATGTCATTGATCTATATTTTTAGTATTTTTTAGAAATCTGGGAAAAAATCAAAGATGGGAGTCAAAATTTAGAATTTAGATGTTTATTAAAACCAAAACATAACAAAATTTGGTAGATTTTAACTGGGTATTAGACAAAACAAGATTTTCTATATTACAAAATAAAAGAATTAAATATTTTATAAAAATAATAAATTATGATTTTATTCAATAAGTAACAGGTCGAATGATTTCATTATACTGCTAAACTGATTTAGGTAGTAAACCTAAATTTTTTTCTGTTTTTGTCAATTTATCTTTAGATTAACAAAATATAAAATAACTTTTGAGTACTTGTCATTGAAGCCATTTGATTTTGATAACATTGTTTAAAGGGTCGGTGAGGTATGGTCAGATAATATTGTGGGAAAATACCGAACATAAAAAAACACCAAATTAGTTTATATAAATAAATTTATATTCTGCTTTATAATAAAAAAATTTATGATAATAAATGTTTATAATAAATAAATTTACATTCTGCTGCTACAATTCCATTCACTTATAAAAGAAGATAGATGATTTTATTAATATGTAAACTTTATAAAATTACTGATTTTAAAAAAACAGTTCATAACCAGTTGGGATAATTATCGTAAGTTGCTCAGCAGAGTCGCGTATTGGGTTGTTATAATTTTAATGTGTTTATATGTTAAGGCATTTAGAAATGAGACATCATCATGATCCGCATACGGCTGATGAAGCAGAGAGAGGAGAAGAAGATAGTGAAGATGGAGAAAATGGAGGTGTATATGGAGAAGTAGGCACCCATGCAGCTGATGATGAATTCCATAAAGGTAATTTGTAGCATTCAAATTTACGGACTATTTTTTCAATAATTTTTCTATATTTGCACAACGTACAACACATTTTTTTATTTATCAGTTATTTGAATTGTCTGATGATGTTCTATATTAAATGTAAATCAAAAAATTTAGAGACAAGATAGTGATTTAATCAGTCGTTATGTTGAATGAGATCATTCCTGTTGTAACATTTTGAGGCACATACATCACAAAAACACTACCACTGACATAGCTTATAAAAATACACTGATTTTTACATTACAACAGCATTATTGTTGCTCCACTTTGCCATGAATTAGCTAGATTTAGACCCCTGAAACTTTTACCAATTCCCCAAAATAAAACGTAGAAGGATGGTTTTAATACCGTTTATGAGATCTAGTGTCTCATAGAAAGTGCTTAAACATATGTTTAAAGAACAGTTCTTTTTCAGATATTCTAATAGAGTTGGGAAGCAACAATTACAGTATATCATTGCATAAGACTTTAAAGTAATATCAAAATTTTTCAATCAGGTGCATTTTTTTGAAGCCAGTTTCCAAAGTTGTTTTATTACACCATATTATTTCAAAAAATTCTCATAAGTGAATGATTACTGACAGGAAATATTAGCAAACAAATGAGTCATTTTTGTTACAGAATATAATGTTTTAATATTTTTTCTCAACTCTCCATTTTTGTGGGGAAAAAAATGTGATTACTTATCACTTAATCGTGTATTTTTTAAAAATTAGTGTGAGTTATTACCTGTCGTACAGCCTTTTACATCACAAAGTAAAAGCAAGTTGAGATAACAGACAAGTAAAATGATTTTTTATAGCGATTGTAATTATTATTTTAGGAAATTATTTTATTATCTCTTATCTTTATGTACATAAACTTGAATTGGCTTTTTATTTTTAAATTATTGATTTTAAAATATTTCTTGCAGAATAGAATAATTGCTGATAAAATACAACTAAATATTTTTTGTTAGAAAAATAATAAAGTTTCGTACAGATTAACTAAAATATACAAACTGTATCTAATCACATTCCCTCTATCCAATTACAATATCCTCTTAGAAAGATAATTGTAATAGAAACGTCTCTTACGTTTTTTTAACTTGGATTTTTTTTTTTAGTATTATTTAGTTAATTTGAAAAGTTCTTGTTCTGCCATTGAGATGGTGCAATATTTGTTCAGTATAGTCCTTTAGATAGCATGCTGCAAAGTTTCAGATGCATGCATTTAGTAACTTGTTTTTAGCAATCGAGTACAGCAAACAAGTTTTGAAATTTTCTCAAAAGTGGATAAATTAAAGTTTGAGCTGTTATAAAGTGCGTAGTTTTAAAAGGTTTAACTTTGACAGATACAGAAAGAGTTAATTCCAGTTTATTACCTTTGATTCTTTTCCTTCATTTGTGATTGTAAGAAAGTGGGCTGTGAAATTGTCACAAAAATCCACAATACCGTATTATTAAATGTTTGCTGAAGAAATTTACACGAGCTTGTTGAGATTGCAAACATCTCTATAAACCATATCCATTACATTTTACACAGTGTTTTGCATATCAAAAAAGTTTTCTACTTGATGAATACTGCGTTTGTTAACCTTTTTGGGACTAACATACTGTAAATCCTAATTCATGCTCATCGTGAACTAGGTATTGTAGTGACTAGATTATTTTATTAATGTTACTCATCCTTTAGTCATTCTCTATATAATTATCACTTCAAAATCGCTAGGAATGAATATTATTTTAATTCATTTAAAATTTAAAACTAATTTTTCTTTTAACAAATTTTAAAGCAATTTTTATTATAAGCAAACAAAATTAAGCCTTCTTTTAAACAAAACTAAGGACTTGTCAGTATTATATTTTGAAAAGGATAGAACGCATTTGATGAATTTTACTATCAATTTATCTAATAATTCTTGAATTTTAAAAAGACAGAAGCTGACTGGTTGATCTTTATTTTTCTCTGCCTGGTTAAGCATTGAAATCTCCATTTAATTGTTTAATATGGTTTTTGGGGATGTTATTTATGGTCAGGCCAAGTAGATCCCACAACTTTTTTGTTCCTTTACGGTCTTTTGGAGAGTTATTTTTATAAGTGGGTGCATGGGCATTTGTTTATTATAGTGTAGATTTTATTAGATGCTTTTAGGGTGAATGTTGAGATTCTCGGGGATTGTGACTTGAATTCTTGTATGAAGTTCATTATTTTGAGGCTGACTAAAAAGCCTGTTCCAAACTGTGAGACATATTTCATTATTCTTCCCAGGTACACCATTGTAGAGCCTATATTCTTGAGATTACATGGCGTCGTGGTCAGTGTTTCTTATTTCATGTAGACCCATGAAGAGAATTTTGTGTTGGTCCATTAGGCCAATTATTATTTTTGGTTTACCAGTCTGCATGAACGAGTTTATATTATAACTGTAGCTGGTTTGCTTCTGTCTGATTTTGGACTTTGTATTTTTCTTGTTCGTCTGTATTGTGTTAGGACATTTCAGTGCTTTTGATTGCATGTTATCTTCTAAGTGGTAGCCCACCGTATCTGAATGTTGCCTTCTCTGAACTCTGGTGTTGCTTGGTTCAGCCGGTTGAGTATTTCTTAAAAGATTTTAGATTTTTCACGGTTGACTGTCTAGGGGTCACCTGTGGTGGGACTAGTCTTAAGTTATAACTTTAGATGTGATCTAGTAAGGTGTTGATGATAAATGAAGCTGTGAAGTTTGTTTAGATTCAGTTCACTGGACAAATTTCTCCTATTTGTTCTATTTATATCCAGGTGCACCTCGTGGAGGATCAATCTGACTTTGTTAAAGTTGTTATTTTGGAAAAAAGTTATAAAGTAATCCTAAACATTACACCCGTAAAATGTGTTTTTTATTGTCAGTATTTAATTAATTTTTTTCAGATGAAGATATGACAGTAGCGAAAGAATTATATGAAAAAGTAAAAATCTTGTGTTGGATAATGACAACACCAAAGAATCATCAAAAGAAAGCAAGGCATGTAAAAGCAACTTGGGGTCATAGATGTAATATTTTATTGTTCATGAGTTCTACTAATGGTAAGCTGTGAAATTTCTTTATACATATTCAGTGAAATTTTTAAAACTTTAACGTTATAGATTTTGCAGCTTCTTTTAATTAAAATTCTTGCTGATGGTATATGATCCAGTTTATAAAATGAATTAAACAAACTTGAACTATTGTTCAAGTTTGTCAAAAACTAATCCAAAAATAAAATATAAAATTAATACTTTGGATCTTATACCTTGTTGGTTTACTCTGTTAAAAAAAATGCTTTTAGGACATTTATGAGCATATAATTACAATAAGCAAACAAAAAACCAGTTATTCTGAGATACATTAGGGAAAATAAATGCATATTTTCGTTATAAAGAATATGCCAGTAATAGAAATCATAGTTATTCAAATTATGTTTGAAAAAATATACATAATAAGAACAATATAATTATCATCTTGTGACCCTTAAACCACTGCCATCTCATCCATTTTTGTTGCAAGCCTTCTCTGTCACCTTGTAGTTTCTGATCTTGCCCTGATCTGTTAACTTAATCCTTTTTCTTTGTCGTGTCCTTTCTCCTTCGACTTATGGTTGCAATATAATTGTAAGATTCCACTTTCTCTTCTTAACCACATGCGGCAAAGAAAAGGAAACTGGGTCCTTTTCTTTGCCGCATAAATGTTCTTTCTTCTTTAATCCTGTACAACTTCCTCATTCCTCTCTTTATCCATTCATCTTACTTCATTCTTCTCCATATTCAAATCTCAAAAACCTCATATTATTAATGGGCACATGAAATTTTTCAACATGATAATTAGCTTAGGAAAATAATACGTAATAATCTATTATTATGTATTCATCTCAGATTCTTTTCGAATTGAAATGTCTATTATAAAATTAATTTTATTTATTTCAAAGTCCAGAAAGATAATATAATTCATTTTTGTCTGTTATTAGTTTATACATGTGTTATCTGCTAACGCATTCCAATTACTGATACCTTTTACAATTTCCATAATTTGTGTGGTCATAGCTGGGAATAGTTATGATATTGCTTTTGCTTGTGACAAATACAAGCTTACTTAAGTAATTTTATAATGATTTTGGATTTTGCAAGACGAACTGAAACTAAACCCGTTTCTAATCTCACATCGAGTTATACGATGTCGAGTTATGCGATCATTTTATTGTGCACATCATGATGCTATACAGTATAATTTCATTGTGGACTAGAATACAGAGGTACTCACATTTGATTTGATTCATAAAATTAGTTATGCACAATTGATAATGTGTTGCAGCAAGTGTTGTAAATGTCCACCTGAAGGCAGGTCTGAATCCTTCGCACCATATTATTTGACACCCTTCATAGGACATCAGGGCTAATGAAATTTATCTCTGCAGTAATGGCTCGCTCCAGGTCTTGTAAAGTATCTGGGTTTGCTCGATTGCACCTCCTTTCAACAAACCCCAGAGAAAGAAGTCTGGTGACGATAAGTCAGGGAATAAAGGGACCACAGACATTTTGAGATCACGCGATTACCAAATATTTCTTCAAAACTTCCATGGTGTTTTTGGATGTATGGCATTTTGCCTTGTCTAGTTGCAGGTTACAGTAACATTCATCAGGCTGGAGAAGAGCCAAAAATTGTATAATTATTTCCTGGTATGCCGGACTGTCAAGTGTTTCATAAAAAAAAATCACATACCAAACCTTCTGTGAGCGCAGCAGTTCACATAAGTTGTGTGAATTTTGTGTTGACCAGTACATGCTGTTTTGACTATTGATGTCAGCTAAGATGAAAGTACACCTTATCACAAAAAACACATTATCCAGTATGCCTATCCCATTACTTTCCACCTGGTTGATAAACCACTGGCAGTACCTTAATTTTTTTAACAGAATCTGGGGGTTTCAGTTCCTGTACGCAAAATATTCAGATGCATGTAGACCTAATTTCTTTGTGGCTTTTGTGCACTTTTGTATGATATTTTTGTCTGTGATGATTTACACAAATTCTTCATTAGAGACTGTTCAAGTAATGCATGTACCTCTTCCATTTGCCCTTCTCTCAATACTGAAGCATTCCTATTCGTCTTGTCAGCAGCATTCCTCAAAAGCGATTGATGATTTGCATTACTGTTGAGTTTGACACAAGTGCACCTGGAAATCTAACACAAAATTGTTCTTTAACGTAGTCATATGACTTGCTTCCGAAGTACATTTTGACAATAAACACCTGCTGTACTTTGAACGGCATGATTATTCACATGAACATGCCACACCACACCATACCACATGTTCTGTAACCACAAAGACCATATACTCTGTACACACAAAGACAATTATTGCATACTGCACACTGATGTCACCTACCAGTACATTAGTTAACTACGTAGCTAAAATCTAGGCAAGCATCAACTAACTTTCAGAAATTGCTAAAACATGGTTACTCAATGACAAATGGTGTGCATAATAAAATGTACTGTCTGTGCAGAACTGTGCAAAATGTGGTAATCAAATAGTACTAGTGAATGATGTGTTCTGATATAATAAACATCTAAAAATAATAAATAACAAACAAAAGTTTTAAAACATTGTGATTTCACAAGTTCATTATTTAAAAATATGTGTTTTGTATACCACAACTTAAAACGCAGAAAACTAATGTCAATCGTTAGTATTTTGGAAACTGTTACTGTTGTAACAGAATTTTCTATGCAGTAAGTTAAAAATGTCGAAACAGCCATTGTTAATTGGAGCTCTTAGCTATGCAAAGTTTGCTTCCACAGCATCGTGCCAAATAGTGTAAAATTTGGAGGGGACCCCAGTGAGATAGTTAAAATCAAGGAGGTGAAAATCAGCAGAAAAAAGTTTAATTATGGACGAATAAGTCAGGGTGAATGGGTGAATTGAATGAGAAACACGCACTTTTCCTTTGTCGGTACCAAATCAAGACACCAAGGTATTACCACACATTATCATTTAACTTGTTGACTTCAGCATCGCATTGATTAGTGACTGCAGGCATACGTACAGTTGTTTAAGTAAGTAAATTTTCATTTATCCGATTGTCAGTCACACATATAACTTTGTTGATCTGGAGATTGGTACTCACATTTGAACTATTGAAAGATTATAGCATGAAATCTGAAAGTGCCTCAGTTTAATAACTGGAGACACCATTTTGTGGGCTTATCGCTGAATTTATGTTAAAAATGAAATGTTCGAACCACAATGCTCATACTCAAAACATCTTCATTGCAATCTTGCAACTATTCTACTCTGAAATAGCTACTGCATAGCAGACCTCAGAAGAGTATTTTATCACCAGATATTAACATCTCATCAGACTGAATAATGGTAAATATAATTGTTTTATGTTTAAAATTGTTATAAATAATGAAAAAAATTGTAGTTTTATAATATAATTCAATCTGAAAAGAATTACAGGGTAAATACTAATAGACAGTTACAATAATTAAAATTATTCTGAAATTTATATTTAAATACATATTCAAATTTCTACCATTAAATAGATATATGCATTATTTCTTAATGGAGGGGTTTGTGTTACATTAATTTTTTGCTTCATGGTGTCTGTAATTTTTATTGCTGTACAGCATCTGAGATATGAGACACTAATCAGAGTTGATTTCTTTGAGAATAATGATGTTCACTGTTCAGTGACAGTATGAAGGTGTCGTTTATAAACTTGAACACTTCTGCATTTCAGTAGGTTTTGTATATTGTTATGCAATATTATGTTAGGGTTGATGAAGAAAATATCAGTATCATATTGTCTTCTTCACCAAACAGAATGATTGATTTAGATACCTAGTGAAGTGAGAGAAAGAAAAGAAGAAAAGAATGTATTTTATTTGGGATTAACATTAAAAAGGGGATTGTATAATAATTTGTTTAGTTTTAAATGTTGACTTGAAAAATAAAGGAAGTTCCAAATGAATAATGTTTTGTTATTATTCACTTTAAATTTATTACAACTAACTAGTGTAATTGATAAATATCTTTAATTTTCTTTAAATATCTAATTTTTTAATTGTTTCAATTCGATGTTTATTTTATTTTTGTTTTTAGATACAACATTGCCATCTATAGCACTACCGGTAGGTGAAGGCAGAAATAATTTATGGGCCAAAACTAAAGAAGCGTTCAAATATGTATATGATCATCATATGGATCAAGTTGATTGGATTCTAAAAGCAGATGATGATACGTAAGTTCATCGATCTTTAATGTTGAATTTCATATGCATTCATAAGTATGGATGTTATCAGTACAGAAAATAGTGAGTGTACGAAAAAGAATATTGTGGGTTTTAATTTGTTATATTATCTCTTGGATGAGGTGTATATTGCTGATTTAAGGCTCAAATATCAAAGTGCAAAAAGAACAGGTTTCATTCCAGGTAGGTTGATTCCCTATCTTTCCAGTTGATAACCCCATTAGCTAAGATATAGACTTTTATCATTCAAATACGAGGTGTGTGAGAAAAGTAATGAGACTTGACTTTTTACTTACCAAAGTTTTTATTTTTTTAGACAACAATATTATTCCCTTCAAAGTAGTTCCCTTGGGCAGCTATACACCGGCGGAGTCGTTGTTTCCACTCCTGGTAGCAGCGCTGGAAGGCTTCAACTGGTAGGACTTTTAACTGGTCGGTCACAGTTTTTTGAATGTTCTCCAGAGTTCCAAAATGATGTCCTTTTAAGACATGTTTCAATTTCGGTAAAAGGAAAAGGTCACAAGAACTCAAATCAGGTGAATCAAATCACGGTTAAGGAACCGTAGGAATGTGTTTTGAGATCAAAAATTTTGTGATGGAAATGTTGTGTGACATGGGGCATTGTCATGATGAAGCATCCACTTGTCTGGGATGTTCTATTGTGAAGTTTTGAAGCGGTTGCATGAAAGCATTAGGCACAAACGTTCAGATCTGTGGGGTAACAACAGCTGCGTTCTGCACCATGACAATGCGCCCGCTCACACATCGCTAGCCGTTCGGAATTTCTTGGCTTCCAAAAAGACGGTAGTGATTCCCCACCCACTCGATTTGCCTGACCTTGCCTCGTGCGACTTTTTTCTCTTTCCGAAAATAAAATTTCAAGAAACGCAGAACGTGCTTTGAACACTTACACCTGCAGACTTCCAGGGATGCATGGAATCACTGTATCAATGCCCAATGGGATTACTTTGAAGGAGACAGTGGAAATTATAAGTTATGGTAAGCTATTTTATTTTTATGGTAAAATTCCCCGAACTTTGGGTAGCACATCTATACTTGTTGTATACATGTACATCTATACTGGCTACAGCTCTGAAACCTGCAGACTGCAATGTGTGTGCTGACTTCGCGATTGTAAATTTACACCATCAAGATATTGACTTTTTTGATTGTATTGTGTTTAGTGATGCGTCAACATATCATCTTAATGGAAAAGCATAATGTCTGAATCTGGGGATCAGAAAATCCTCATGAACTCTTACAGTGTAAAAGGGTCTATCTTAAAATTAAATATTTTCTGTGCGATATCCTAATGACAAGTTGATGGGTCATTCTTTTTCGCTGAAGCAAGCGTAACACGACTTGCTTTCTTGGATACGCCTGTTCACAGTTCTTTCCTCAATTGCAAGATGTACAGATGGAACAGAGAATTTTGTTTGGCAACAAGATGGTATGCCCTCTCACTACCATAACTCTGTCTGTGCTTGGTTGAATGGCATTTTCCTTGACCACTGGGTCTTCAATATGGACTTATGATGAGCTTGTTTGGGGTGGCCTTCCAGGTCACCTGATCTGACCCCATGTGATTTTTTTCCTTTGGGGTTTTGTAAAGGATTTTATATATGCCCCTCTGCTACCTACCCAATCTGAAGCACAGGATTGAAGCGATTTTTGCTTCCATTACTTCAGACATACTGCTTAGAGTATAGGATAAACTATCCTACTCTGGTCGGCTGCGTGCTCTATGATGAAAGGTGCTCATATTAAGCCGGTTCGGAAAAACAGTCATCTCATTTTTTCATAAAACGTACAGTTTAATAATTCTGAATGCGTTTGTGTATCGTCCTGATTAATCAACCAAAATATTTGACGAGAGAGGCGGATTTCATTGATTATTCAACCAAAACTTATTGTGTCAAACTTCAGATCTTTTCTTGCTGACATTTTATGATCGTTCTTTAAATTTATACAATATTAACAGTTTGTCTTTAAGGCAGACATTTACAGCGAATGACTTTTATATTGTCAAAGAACTTGATATTTGATTTGATCTTGACACTTTGTTTTAGCCTTGGCAAACTTTTCCGACTGCTGTATTTCTTTCAATAAGGCCTCCATCTAGATACCTTTATATCAGTCCTTCTACATTAACGGTTTATCTGATGTACCTTTCATCCAAGCACCTTTTATCTAATATACATTCTACATTAGCCATCTAGTTTAGATTTTTTTATAACTTCAGATTTACTTTTTATTACTACTAATTGGTAAAAAAAAAAGTAGCTATTAACTTCATATAGCATTAACAATACATTATTAATGATGTTATATAAAGAAATTTCACACTGATTTTTAAAACATAAATCTCAGTTTCCTGTATTGCCGGTATAAAAATTAATTAATATATATTTCCACAAATACGTTTTTAAAACTCCAGTTTGTATTTTAGTTGTAACTTTAAGAACAAGGAGAATTTATAGACTGTGTATAGTTATATCGACTCACTCTGTACACATTTCTATGTTATTAAGCGTTTATTTAAAATATTCAGTTCCTAATTCCTAGCAGTCATTTACCATTCATAACAGTATATATTTAATTAGTTAGATAATAATATTATCACATAAATAATATTCATTTAATTTATTTGGTTAATATCTTAAAAAAAACAATATAAATATTTTTTCATGCTTTATCAATTCATTATCAGTGATACGGCAATTTAGATTATAATCAAGCAGATTTGTAATTCAGTGTATTTGTTTTCATTAATGTATTTTTTATATCCTCAACTGGGCTTTCATCTTGTATTAATAACTATTCATTATTTTTTATTTTAAATTGTTTTATCATACAATAAGCTTCATTTACAGTGCATCTGTCCATATTTCCTTTATATTGTAATTCTTTATTTCAAAATATATTTACTTACATTTTATCTATTCAACTTATTAGTTCTCTGTTTTGGAGCATCTCTAAATATATTAAATGCTTATATATTCAGCAGTAATATATTAAATGCTTCATATAATATTTTAGTCCTAGTATAGAAGTGATCGGTAGTAGTTATATGTTTTGTCTGAAAATCAAATTTGCCATTATTTTCCCTGGTAAAAATGTGGTTATTTCATTTTGTAATGGAAATGAGCTTAAGTGTTGCCACTGTGTACTTTGTCATTTTAAATAAAAATAGAGCATCCATATTTCATCACATATTATTTATAGATTCCAAAAATTAAAAATTTGACTCTTATCTTTATATAATAATCTAAAAGAAGTTATGTGACACAAACCAATCTGGCAATGTGTTGTTACCTAATATTATTGTTTCTAAACTCCAAATAATTATTTTATTTTTATTTTTTTAATTTCTCAAAATAATTCACCAATTTCCTCAAATAAGTATTTTAACTTAGGTCTTACCTAAAATGATAAAATGTAAATTTAAACCATATTAACTGGTGTTTTTAGTTAATAATTGTGTAGTTACAATTTCAACTCTTAATCTTTCTTTTTGATTTATACCACCAAATCCTTTAGACAGAGAGATGTATCTCCTGCTTTGCTCTTAGACTGTGGGACTCACTCCTAATGATTTTTAAGTCTCTAGTCATTTTTAAATATGATATGGATTGACCTCTTTATTTGTAAAATATTTTATTGTAATTCATCATGCAACACTATTATATGTACCTCTTGGCTGAGAAATGTTGATTATAATTGACATGAAGAAGAGAAAGAACAGGCGATGTTATTTATGACAGAATTCAGATATGTTACTGTTTATCTATCAAACTATATCTATAAGGGTCATTCAATAATTGCACAAATAGCAACACAAAAAAAGTATTAAATAGAATAAACTAAAACTGTCTGATGTTCACGTCACTATACCTGATGTAAAAAATATCAGCTGTTCGATAAAAGTTTTCATTATTATAATCTCTTTTGTTTATTTCAAAATGTCAGTTCTGCATAAAATGTGTGTTGTGAAAGAACAGCTTGCTGTGGTAAGATTTTTAGGCATTTGTTTGTTATCACACTGCTGCTTTTTTTTATGCAACTTCTTTGTCAAAGAACAACGTATTATTACGGTATATTAAAAAAAAAATATGTTTGTTTGCGAGTTATCTGTTTAGATTATGTTGACTTCATGTATTGATGAATCATATGTATATTATATAACCTATGCTCACTTCACTCACCAACCTCTTTTAATTAATGCTAAACGGCATATTTACCTAACCTAACCAGAGATAATCTACGCTCGCTTCACTCACTAATCTCATTTAATTAACGTTAAATACGCTATTTAACATTAATTAAACAAGGTTAGCACGTGGTTATGTTGATTTATGTATGATTCGTCAGTACACAGAGTCAACATAATCTAAAGTGTTTTGTAATTTTTATTTTTCATTAATAAATTAACTTTTTTTTACATTAAATAAACATTATTATTAATTTTCTCATGAAATCTGAAGAAGTTGCATCAAAAAAGTGGAAAAAAATACAGATGCAATAACAAACTAGAACCAATTTTTATTTTCTGAAGGTGTCAAATTTGTCCAAATCACTTATGGATGTTATAGTATGGTAAACAGTTTATTAACCTTGAAAATTTTTATAAGTAAATTAAACACTTTAAATCTGTCTTAACAATTGTCACTGATTTTCACTGTAGCAGAAGACCAGTGGAAGTTTGACACTGTAAAATTCAGCTAATGATCTTATTCACAAGTAGTGATGCATTAAAATGTGAGAAATTGCCAAAATTTGTTGTACGAGTTCCGACAGTGTCCAATGCCCATTCTATTGTCCATGATAAGTTGAATTACCTTAAGACATGTTCAGTGTCGATTTCAAGACAGTAGATGAAAATCACAGACACCTTAATTCTCCCTTTGAATAGAATATAAACAGTTTTTAGCAAAAGGTAGTGCTTTTTAATTTATGTAACAACCCGTGATGAAAGCTTGGATTAACTTTCAACTGGAATCAAAACATCAGATTCACAACGGAAACATCCAGGTTCAAGTACCAGGAAAAAATTCAAAACTTATTGTTGTCAGCCACTAATGTAATGCTTACTACATTTTGGGAGTGTGGCGGTCCAATTTATTGTGATTATTGGGAAGAACAACATATAGTGAAAGTGAGTAATATTGTAACAAGCTAGAAAATAAAAAAAACAATTAGGGGAAACATCCTGGTTCTCTCTCAAAAGGCCTAACTTCTGCTGTCTGAATTATGATATAGTAATGCTCGCCCTATAAGACATGGAATGCTTTCAAAAGGTGAGTTGGAAGGTGTGGTTGCATCCACCTTACACTTCTGATATTTTAACATCAATTTTTTGTTTGTTTGGTCCTCTTAAAGAGTTTTTACATAACACAAAGTTCAGCAACAATGAATAGATCAATAATACAGTATATGAATGACTTAGACAACAAGGTGAACAATTCTTTACTACTGGAAAAAGAAAGCTTGCAGAAAGATAAGATAAAAAGCCTAAATGTAGCCAAGAATCATTTTGAGAAGCAGCATTAGTTTTAATTGATTTAATAAATAATCATTTTTCTACAGTGATTTGTCTCTTTAATTATTGAATAGGGTCTCGTACCTTGTTCTAATTTATAAGAACAGAGCATGAAAATTCATGTTCATGTTTGAATCTTCCCTTGTATCATGTACTAAAAAATATATATATATATATATATATAAATATGATTTTCATTTTATTTTTTTTATGTAATATGTTTCAGTTACGTGATAGTTGAAAATTTACGCTTCATGTTATCAGAACATAATAGTTCAGATGCCATATATTTTGGGTGTCGTTTCAAGCCATATGTGAAACAAGGTTATATGAGTGGAGGAGCTGGTGAGTATATAAATAAATATATAAAATTTTTATTTTGATCGAAATTTATTATAAACATGGCAGTTTTCTATCTAGATTGATGGTTTCTTATCTGTAGATACTGATCCTTGAAATTGGCTTATTAAAGCCAAGAAAATATTAAAATACATTTAGCAATTAATTAATAAAGCAGTTCAGATAATGTATCATGTATGTCTTACACATATACATATAACTTGTGTAGAGTTAAACCTCTCCTTAGATCCAGGCTTCCTTAGCTTATTTGTTTGTAATTTGTTCAATAGAAATTTATTTTATATACTACAATTATTATTTGAAAAAGTCAAATTTTTCTTTTTATTATTTATATATTTTGTACACTTTAAATGAAAATTGTATATATTCGTAAAAGTCAATTATATTAAAATTATATTCTAGTTCACGGGGTTGTCAGCTCTGAAAAATTATTTTTCTTACAAAAACTTTTTTTTAATTTAGATCATTTCCAATAATGGTAAAGTAATTCTGCAGCATCCTAATATTAAAATTAATTGTAATTATACACAATAAGTTAAAAGTATGGAAACTCCTCAACAACAGAAAAACAGATCCTAATCCTTGGTTAACAGATAAGTATCAATTATTAATCACATATAAATAAATGTATTTAAATATCCAGTGCAATAAGTACAATATCCAGTTCATGATAAACAGAGCAATAAGATACATAAACAATAAACAGGAATTGTGTATACAATTCCTGTTTATTGTTTGTATCATGTTTTTAAAAATATTAATTTTTTGGGACCAAGGATGATTAGAATTCTTGTTTTTATAATGGTTTCAATTAGGTAGGTTTTTTATATACTCCAGTTATTATTTGATTACTTCATTTATTTCAATATTTATGTCCAATTAATTTATTTTGCTATTATGTTCCATTTCATTTGTAAATTTTAATGTTTTATGATACGAATTTAATTTATTTCAAATTACTCCATGTTCATTATAAACTGGTTCATATATAACTAAAATATCATCCACATATCAGACTCATAAAATTTTATGTATTTACATAAATATATATATATATATATATATATATACACACACACGTAAATTCAGCTTATATATCTGCAAACAGAATTTGATGGGGACATTCTTATTAAAATTATTTAAGTTGGCATACAAAGTTAAAATATTGGTAAATTTAATAGTTCTTGCAATATATTTTTCATTCTCTTCACGTAACAAATATTTTTCTAAATTTTAAAAATGTTTTTGAATTTTATTAATGACAATTTTTACAAGGTAAAAGTAAAAAGATAAAATTTAATGTGTAAATGTAAACAGATGAAGAATTATTAAAAAATATCACTGAAGATGGGCTTAGGCTCGAAAACATTTTTAACATAAAAATATTAATGGTAAAAGTGTCCTATAATTCTGTACTTTGCGGAAGCTGAAAAAATATTTTATTATATATAGTTATTTAACAAACAGAGGAAAAAGAAAAAATGGACTATAAAAAATTTAATCTAAATAAATTAATATATATATCCAAACATTTGTGGTAAATTTTGACATTTTTGGTCAATGTGTTTTTTGAGATATGAGAAAAAACTGTTTAAAAACAAGTTGAATATCCCCTTCCCTAAATCTGATTTACTTAAAACTTTGGAGTTGTAAATAAATTAATAAAGTATTTTCATTATACTAAAATTTAATTTTCTATAATTATATAAAAATTCAAAATGACAAAATCTATCTACCCCTCCTCTTTTTTTAATTTTATACAAAATTTAATGCCATCCTGACCTCACAGGGGAAGACACTCACCTTGTGATGATCCCGATCACCACACCATCCCCTCTATTCTTAGCCCTGATGGGCTAGCCCAAACCGAATCAAAAAATTGATAGCTAATAAAAATTTACGGATTGAACTATAACAAAATAATCTCATGCCCTCAAAAATTGTTTGCAGTATCACAATTTCGACCTACCGTACCAAAGCACTCAAATTTACCTATAAATCAACCAACAAACATTCCAAACAACAACTAGGCACAAGCACTGAATGTGCTTACTCTGGTGGAAGAACCCAAACAAGTCCCTAGCCACCCATGCTACCTACACTAAACAAACACCTTCTGCAATCCTTTCAAGCGCCAAAAACCTTAAATATTTTTCAGCAATGCACTACTCATCTCTGACTTTCCTAGCTGCTGATCTAAAATTTAATGTCATCAGTGCTCCAAATATAGATATTTTTGAGCTACTTTCAAAGAATTTATGTTTATCCAGTCAAAAGATATTAGAACAGAATATTTGCTGACACACATTCATACATATATCTTTTACAATATTCTATAACTTTTTGAATTTTTTAACTGAGAAGGATCTTGAAATGTTGGCATTTGGAAAATCCCTGATGCCCAACATTTTGGCCAATCGCTTTACTTTCTGGGAAAGTAAAAACCTTTAATATTTTGACTTAAAAACACTTTTAAATATAAAAAGTCTTAAAAATCACTTCTAAGTATAAAAATGTTAAAGAATAAATAATAATGTTTCCAGAACATTTAATTATTTAAAATTTAATAAAGATGTAGGACTTTATGATCCAGATTGCCTTTAACCTGGAAGATAGACAGTTTATCCTGTAATTATAAGAAAATTCTGATATAGATATTGCTAGATATACTGGTTATTTTGTTTTCTTTGAATTATTTTCTTTGTTTTACAGTTTATATGCAGTATTACAAAAAAGCAATGTAATAAAATTTAAAAATGAAATGTTATTAATAATTTTTTTTTTTTAATAAGGTTATGTTTTAAGCAAAGAGGCTGTAAAACGTTTCATTGAAGAAGCTCTTCCTGATTCAAAAAAGTGTCGCACTGATGCTGGTGGTGCTGAGGATGTTGAAATGGGTAAATAAATGCCTTTTTGTTAATTATTAGATTGTCAGTTTTGTTTTTGATTAATTGAAAATACATCTCTTTCATCAAAAAATAATTAAATAACATCTAATCACTAAATTTTTTTTGTATACTGAAAATGAATTGAATTATTTACTCTTTTACGCATTAGATTTGGTTAATAGTTATAAAATGATTCATGTTTGTGTTGTTTTTTTTTTATTATCCAAATTAAAATGAAGATTATTTTGAAAGCAATCAGAATTAGGCTCATTTCTCTTGCAGAGTTATCCTCCTCTCTTGCACCACTCAAGGTCAACCAGTTTGTTGAAATGTTTGCTACTTGCCACATTTCCTGTGATCATTTACTTCTAATTTTGAAGTTTTAAAATAAATTTGACAAAGTCAGTATTGCTGCTGGTTTTGAAATTTGAATAGTAATCTTTTTCAATGTTCTAAAATTTATAGCTTAAATTCATAGGCAGCTGATTGCTATATTCAGTATGAACAATGAATGAAAGAAATAGTAGAATGAAGATAGATACAAATGTCTTATTAAGCACTTAACCAGACAACTCTTCGTTATTGTTCTTACCAACCGCTTAAAGAAGCACATTGATAATAAAAAGGAAATAATCATTAAGTTTATCCATCTTCAATCTGGAATTAATTTTTCCTAATGTTTATGAACAATTTTTGTAAAAATTATTTCTAAATATTGTCCGGCTGACAAAGGCACATCGTATAGCGTGAAAACATATATCCACATTCTGCATAAATGGCATTTGGCAAACAAATTTAGATCGGTTTAGAATATTGTAATATATTTCAGTTGCCTATAATACAGTCTGGACAATTCAAGTGACTTTCATCGATTGAAAAAGAGGAGGAATTTTTGGAATAGCAAACAATTTCCAAACTCTGATAAATTAAAGGAAACTGTCAAGTAGTGGTTAAATGAACCAATAGTAAAAGATATGGTAAGGATATTTTGATGCTCGTGGATCATTGTGACAAACGCTATAAGCGGCTAAGGGAGTTATTTTATAGTAATTATATAGGTACTTGTCGGTTATCTGGATGCCACATTGTTGTTTTGTATTGTGGTTTTAATGACGTTAATTGAAATCTCATTGAGTTTAGTTGTAGATTAAGGTCAGGTAACATAACTAATAATTCTCTTTACCGACTTTGTACAGTATCAACATAACTTAACCAAACATAACCTAACGTTTGGTAACCGCCTCGTCTAATTAACATTAAATATACAAATTAAATACAATAATTAATGTATAAAATACCAACAGAAAACAGCAAAATTTGAAGATTAGGTGGTGTCCAGAAACCGACAAGTATCGAATTATATTATGATAAGATATGTAATTATTGTAAAAAAAAAAAAAAAGTTTAATTGTAATATTTTCAAATCATATATTCTTTATTTGATGAATGATAAATTTGGGGAGCGAGGAAAACTCAATAGATCAACAGCTTTCTTGAAAGTTGTAGTTCAAATAAGTTATCTAATTTTAGACTCTGGGCGGTTATGAAGGGTGTAGTACACGCCTCCCTTATTAATGGAATAACTTAAAAAATGGAACGATGATCCTTGTCAACTCTGTAATGTAAAATGCAGTTGCTGTACCTACTTCTTCTTTACTTTTCTTCTTAGGTCAGTATTTTTGGTTCCTTTTTTTTGTAATTCGTATTTAAATGATAAAATATTATTTTAATCGTTTTGTTTTTAAAGGTAGATGTTTGGAAAAAGTGAACGTACGAGCGATGGATTCAAGAGATTCAATGGGTCGTGGTCGTTTTTTTCCGTTTTTACCCGAACATCATTTGATACCTGGGCATTCAGATCCTGATTTTTGGTACTGGAAGTATATATATTACCCTAGTCCTGAAGTACGTATTATTTTTATATAATGTCATAATAACAACGTAGGAAAAATATTTTTGAATAAGCTGTCAAATGTTGAGATCAGATATATTATATTGATTTTACAGAGTGTGTCGTGATGAGAAATTTTGAAAATTAAATGTACTTATGAAAAAATTGTATTAAAATAAATTAAGTTTGAAAAATGTCAAAATGATGGCCATTTAAATTTTTTAAACATTAATAACTGTATAAATATTAGTTTTATGAAATTAAGTTTTGTTAATAGATAAGATGTTAAGACTATATAATTCTGAACAAAATGACATCTCATTTGTTCAGATACTGTTCGTTGATGAACAGCTGAAATTGTTAAAGCGAATTGCAAAAGTTATGCAGTCTGACAATTTTATACCTGAATTGCTAATAATAGAAATCATTAATCTTTATTTGTAATTCAATTAGTGAAGGAAGTGAAAACCAGTTTTTGCTATCTCTTTAACAATTTCAGCTATTTATCGATCTATTTGAACTTTCTGACTCCCATAGGGGAACATACCCGCCTTGTGACAATCCCGATTACCTGCACCATCCCCTTCACACCAAGCTGGGTTGTCATTTTTTTCACAATAAAAAACATTTTATCTCCTGACAAAACTTAATTCAATAAAAGTAATATTTACAGAGCTATTGATGATTAAAAAATTTAAATGGCCACCATTTTGGAATTTTCAAACTTATTTAATTTTGTAGAAGATATTGTAGGGTATGTGTACATAAAATTTTATCAAAATATCCAATTTTTTATTAAGGGAAAATGTTTTAAAGAAAAAATACAAAAGAATGATCAGAAGGAAAATAAAGCAAAATAAGACATTCATTCACATAAACCTTTTTGTTTAGTTTGATGTTCTAAATCGGTCCCGTAAGTTTGTCCAAACCTCCTTTGACACTATATATATATATATATATATATATATACAGTTTGATACCAAATTGCACCATGTCAATCTCTTAGAAAATGATTCTATATCCAAAAATAAAAGTTATATAAACGTAAGTCAGAAAATGGTTGGTTCATTAGTGAGTTTAAGCTTGTGAAACATTTAACCCTGTTTTCTGCTTCCTCTGTGAAATTAAACCATACTAAAATTCTTGGATATAAATTGAGGGGTATTGCTTTTTTATGGTTTTTGACTAAAAAATTGAATAAAAGTGATCCCAGACCACTATCTCACTTAGGTTTTAAGAAAAACAGGGTAAAACATGAAAAGGTTTTGTTGGAAAATATACTTTTTTCTGGTTTGGAATAAAATAGTCTTTTTAATTTACCAATAATCAAATGAAAATTTCCATTAACTTCATAGAGAATCTACTTCTGAGAAAATTGATGTAAATAACGTTTATTAAAATTAAATGTAAATTTGATAATTAATAAAAAAACAAAATCAGTGAACTTTCCTACAAAAGTTTACTATTGATATTAGTTTTTTTTAGTTTATCTGTTACTTTGTTTTGGTGGTTAAGTTGTTAATATTGATATGTAAATTCTTTTAATAAATCGCAAAGTACAGAATATTAAGATAAGACATGTCTTGACTTAAATCTTTCATGAAAGAACTTTCATAGGATCCCACATCCACATGATTGAAAATTTTGTAATAAAAAATAAAAATTTCATATAAAAATACTAAAATAATGGAAATAGCATATTAATTTAAACAAGTGCTGCTACCCGTTGCAGTTTTTATAAAACTGTTTTCCTCAAATACTGTTTGATTGTTTGTCAAATGAAATTTTGTTTTTATATATATATATGTAATATTTATCTAATATATTTAATTTTCTGCCATCTTTGTTAATTTCTGTATAATATTTCTAAATCTGTGTTAATATCAAAATAGAATGTTTATTGTTTATTAGATGGTCTACCGTATCGGATAAACCTAATTTATTGTTTTTATATTTTTTATAATGTTCAAGAAATCTAGTTTTGTCTTATCTCAATATTCTATACTATATCAATAGTGTATGTGAAATCTGAAGGTGGGTCTTCCTCGCAAGCTGCCTCTACTTGTCTCCTCTACCACGCTTCTATAATCTGGCATTCAGAACACTTCAAATGATATTGCTTGAATTTATTATTTATTTTTTTATTCTTGTTTCTTCTACTGTTTTCATTTATTTTTTTATTATTTATTTATTTAAATTTGTCATTTAATTATTGATTATTTTATTTATTCTGCCGTATTTATTTATTTGAGCTAGTTATTTAATATCAAATCATTTTATGTTTTACATTTATAAAATATAGTACGAATTAACATTTTAAATTAATTAATTTTTACGTTTATTATAGTGTGAACTTACTATCTGTAATATTCATAATTTTTTTAATAATAAATTTAATTATGATTATCGTTATATCGCTTTTACTCACATTTCTTTGACATTTTTAGTACTGTGTTTTAGTAAGATTTAGTGTTTTTATTTTGTAGTTTCGTAGGCCTACAAAGCTCAAAAGAATATTAGTTATCGGTGCATATGTGATATTTAGAAATAATTTTCATAAACAACTGTGCCACGTCAAAGAAAATCATAACATTATAGCATATAATAAATAAACAACTCGTTTCATATAATTTTGTATTACATCAGTGTTTCTGATTATTTGTAGTAAAACTTAAGTTTAATGTACTTGAAAAAATATATATATACTTTCAATAAATAAATAAATAAATTACTTCACGCACATCTTGAACAAAATATTAGGGGTAAATAAGTTTATTTATAATAAATTATCAGAACATATTTCATTACTATAATAGTGACCTCATAATTGGATATGGTGCAAGTCATTGTAAATTAGTGGATGTGACTTTTGTAATATACTACTTTGGCTGCTGGTGTGAGGAGAAGTCGCTGAGTTATGTTAAGAGCAGTTGAGTGGATGCCACAGCGCACTACTGACTCGCCTTTAGATATTACATACACTATAGGTGGTTTATTAAATATAATTTAACAGTACATAGGAATAATATGAATCTTAAAAAATTTAATTTCAGTAAAATAATATATATATGTACATACTTGGTATGTATATATATATTAATTTATTTAAATTAAATTTTTTGTAGTCCGTATCTCCTATGTACATAAAATCTAGCCAATTATATAATTTTTATTCATTTATATATATATAAAAAAATAACAGTTTAATAAACACCATTGTTACCTGTAATTAGGATATTTTAATATCTTAATAGTTGGATATTAAACATTGTGTATATTTAATTTAATTACTTTTCATATTCCTAATTTATTTATGTATTTTTTGTTCACAGGGGCTTGACTGCTGTTCAGACAATGCGATTTCATTTCACTACGTATCACCAAATATGATGTATGTCTTAGAATATTTAATATACCATTTAAGACCGTATGGTATATCATATAAATATCGTACTCCTACTGCATTGAAATCATCATCACAATTATCGCAAAATCGTAACCATAATTTAATTAGTAATAGTAATAGTAGTAGTAATAATAATAGTTTTAGTAAAAATAATATTACAAAAAAAATTAGCTAGTCAATGTAATTTAATTTATATTTATATGTATTTTATAATTTTTTATATATTTGCTGATACTTTAAGTATTTTCCTTATTCATAAAGTAAGCATATATTATTTTTATTTCCTTTTTTTCATCAGTTGTTTAGGTAATCATTAGTAATTTATTATTGTAATATTTAGTAATTATGAAACAAGGTATTGGCTGAAACTAATTATCAGGTTATATGTATGCAACGTGGGAGATATCCTAATTACAGGTAACAATGGTGCTTATTAAACTGTTATTTGATTAGATATAAATATTGCATTAACAGCAATACAAGAGATTAAAGGTATGTACAAAATAAAACCGAATATCAATTATCTGTCAAGTATTTAACCACAATTTGCCTGGGTAAAAAATTTTTGTTTAGACGTTCATTAAAAATTAAAAATTAAGTTTTTCTTATCTAAACAATACTTATTTGTGTTCTATTTAAAAAGAAAAAAGATTAACAGAATGATATACAAAAATATAAGTTATATTTTTTCTCCCGGTTTTAATTACCGTTTCATTTATTCAATATTAATTATATAAATGTTAAAAATATTCATTATTTGTTATTATTTTATGAATTCACAAGCCGTTTGATGCAGTAGCTAGCGCACTGGCCTTTAAATCATCTGAATTTCTGGTAAGATTTCCAGCAAATTTCTATAATTTTTTCCATACACTTATCTTCTTTATAAAAATATGTGTAGAAGTACATCCAACGGTATAATGTATAAAACCTTGTTTGTAACCGATTCATCAGTATATATAAACATTTAATTTTCACATTAGGTTTTTTGAAACTTATTTCAAAATCACATGAATCATTACTAGAAAGAATAAACTTTTAATTTTATATAAAAATCAATTATGTTTTTCATTAAGTGATTTTTACAGCGCAGTGCAAAAGCAAATTTTTATAACTGAATAACGTTTGCGAAAAATAAGTTTTTCTGTTGGAAATTACATCGATAATTTTGAAAATACATCAAATACGTTTTCTGTTTTCACAGAACCGAGCCGTTTTAGGCAGTATTCCATTAAAAATTAAAATTTTCTGGTTTCAGTACTTCATTTCTTATTGAATATTTATCTTAGTTCAGTTTAGAGGTTTGTTTACATATGCTCTTTCCTTAAGGTAAGATCACAGAAATAAAATCAGGAGGTAGTAAAACATTGTGGCAGCATCTCTGATCTATGTGAAATTAATTTGCAGTTAAATAGTCAACAAAAAAATTATTGTATTCTTGCGATATGGGCAGTTCCCCATCTTGATGAAATCATATATTATGTCTTCCTCATCCCCAGATATTATCATATTTTTTATTATCTTTAATTGTTTTTGTATTATTCAAAAAGGTCAGATATATTAGTTTGTAGACAAAAACCATTTTAAGTTCTTGCATCTAAAGCTCTATTGGTTTTAATTCTTGCATGAGCTTAATCTTTTAGAGGAAGAGATACAATTTCTTCAGAATGTGCTGTAGTAATCTGTAGGACATACCCATCTTCCTTTAATTCATTTTCCTAGTTTTCAAACTTTCATTTATACATGAAATAACTTTTTTATTTCTTGCAGATCATAGTAGTTGCAAATGTAGAAAATCTGAAACTAACCTTTGCTCTTAAAAATGTTGAAAGATTTGTGAACAATTGAATAGAGTACTTCTGATGTTAAAACGATCGCAGTATGTTCTTTACAGATGTGCAGGATGGAAATCTTGTTTAGAAAATATAAAGTCGAATGATATTTGTTGTTCTTTTTGCTTTATTTGTAGCGGTGTATATATTGTAGCCGAATTGCTTTGATGAGACGTGACACCTTATAAATTTGCGGTAGCCCTGAAAAGGGCTGTTTGGAATTTTGTTGGCCCCAAAAAGGGCTGTTTGTGTGTCTGATGAGGTATCCCAGAGAAGGGCTGTTGAGTCCAGTCACTGATGTCTGGCAAAATCGGCTTGACTTGATGTGCGGTAATCAGGGAGTTGCGGCTTGTCCTTTGGAATTGGATCGAGCTTCTCCTCAGCGGCAGTTGAGTCCCCACTACAGTGTCCACTATATCGGTGGACCCCAGAGCCCCACAGGGTCAGGTGGATGTTAGTCATCTTCCACTGACATGGCTGAGATGGTGCTCGTCTGGCTCCATCTTTATTACTATACCTCCTGGCACTAGCAGGTTTCGTGCCGCACCAGGCCTGCTGCTCCAATAAGAATGTCATCTGCCAAGAGATCCCACGTTGAGCCAGCCAGGGAACGTTTTCCTTCTCCTTCTTGTTTTTCTCTTGGTGGGGATCCAGGAGTGAATGCTCTTGCATTGCTGTGCTGCTTATAAATCACCTGCATGTGATGGGGTATGGGCCGCTGTGATTAGGCTGTTGTGCAGTCAGCTGACTTGGTGAGAGGAAAGCAAGTGCTAGCACATAGATGGACTGCAAGTTGGTCCTACTGACATCTACCGGCTAACGTCACACTCACCGATAGTAAGTATAGCGCGTAAGAACGGTGTGAACAAAGAGATTAAAATATATAGATTGAAGTATGCTTTGTTATTGACCGGTTTATCAGTTACTTTTCAGTAACCGTATAAGTTTTTATCTTTAGAATGCACAAAAGTTAGAATTATTTTTAAAATGCTAAGTATATAGTTAAACTTGCATAATTGCATGTTTAAACCTAAGTATTGACAAAGTCATCTCCACATTTTGAATACATCAATAAAATAATTGATGCTATTATAATTTTTATATAATAACATTTATATATTTATTATATAAATTATTTATTTGCATATAGCGATTAAAAATTAATTATTATATATATATCCAGGTATTTCCCGATTTAATGCTTAGCATTTTAAGCACTGGTAATCATCTTCAAATGTTTTTTTTTTTTTAATTTCATAATTACAAGTTAAAAAATAATTACAAGTAGGTCAAACTGTTAAAATGTTATAAGCATATTAATGTCCTCTATTTTATGTACCTGAATTCTCATTCTACGTAAAATAAAATTTTATGTATAAAGCTGAAGCATAATCATTTTACTTATGATTGTTTTAATATTCAATATATAACACAAATATAAAAAGATGTTAGGCAAGACTACAATATCTGGTCCACATTATTTAATATTTGTAAACATAACATTTTCAGTAAACTTTAAGAAGAAACCTGTGGTGGAGTGATATATATATATATATATAATGCATGAAGAAAGAATTAATATAACGTGTTTCACAGTTGACGTTACTATCATTGATATAAATGTGTCAGAACTAAACAAATATGTTTGATATAAAAAGAGAAGTATTTAATAATTAATATAATCCAAAAAAAATATACAAAAATCATGGCTTGCAGATAAGGTAGACTAATGTAAATGTATTGCTGAGATGAAGAAGGTTAGAGGAAATTGAAGAATTCACATATGTACATTATAAAAATCACTGCGCATAGGTGAAGTAAAAGAGATCTTTTGTATAGAATCAGAGCAGTGAAAAACTTTCAACAGGGATATAATAAAATGTCGGTTGATAAAGAAATAAATATAAAAACAAGAAAAAGGTTCCTAAAAATTAAATTTAGGCAACTAGAATGTACAATCGGGACGGAATAAAAATAATGGAATAAAGTTTAAAATGTAAAGCTATAGAAAGTTAGGTTTGGAATAAGGCAGCAATGCAAAATTTCTTGATATAATAGAAGAAGAAGAAATATGAAAAAACATTGTGAAGCGGCATAGACTGTGAACTTACTGTTTGCATTACTAGTATGATGAATTATTAGTATAGCGGTTTAGTGGTACCGCATAAGACCAAATAGCTTACATAATGAAGGATGTAAGTTTCAAATTTTATGAAAAAATGAAACGGAATATTGTGTTGGAGAA
Source organism: Lycorma delicatula (assembly GCF_047948215.1). Lineage (NCBI taxonomy): Eukaryota > Metazoa > Arthropoda > Insecta > Hemiptera > Fulgoridae > Lycorma > Lycorma delicatula. Next base: position 8,556,005 of record NC_134467.1, read on the forward strand.
AAGTAGCCAATATATGGATAAAGAGCTCGATAAGATTAAACAAAAACCCCATTCAAAAGATGATTATTAAGCCATAAAAAAAAACACTAATCATTTAATCGGAATATTTTTTAATAATTTCACGTTTAGATATAATCATCCAGAAATAACAAATAAAAAATAAGTAATAAATATATTCCAGTGTTACAATTCTTGATTGTTGTTATTATTATTAAGCGACATTGCAGAGATCTGTTCTATTAAATTATCTCACAAAGTCGGCATCTACGAATAATCTTTACAGTATATAACCGTGATTGGTCTTACAACTGCCTACAAATAAATCTAGGAAAACTAAGTAATTTTTCTTATGGAGTTGCCAACTAGATTTTTACTTTTGAATAAAGCTTATGAAGAAAGCACCTGTGTGCTTAATAAACTTAATTCTATTAAAAATTACACCAGGTGTGATGTTAAATGTTATCGACGATAGTAGTGGTATAAAAGAAAAGTTTCATATTTGAATTTTTATACGTTATAAGTAACTTTGATGGAAAAAATTGAATTTTATATTGTATTTAAATTTGTTTTTTTCTGAATTATTCTTAAGAGTTTCAATTATTATGCAAAAAGCTAGTAATTTCAGAAAATTATTTGAAAAGTAGCTAATCTTTCGCTTTTTATGATGGCGCTGCAGTAGGGATGATCCTTGGCCTCCTCAACTATTAACTTCCACCTCTCTCTATCCTTTGACCTCTCTATCCATTATATCTCCTTCATTGCCCTCAAATTCATCAACACAACACATTGTATTAATACACGTCTATTATCCCCTGTTCCTCATCATATCTCCTGATGCCGTCATATCTCTTGGAGTCCTAAAAGATCCATAATATGCTTAAATGTTTTATATAATTCTATTAATGAATTACAGAATATTGTAAATATGCTACCACAGAACACAGTATTTTTTTATTTGTACTTTTTTTGCCTGATGAATTAATTTACCGCAGTAACTTGTAAAGCTTGTATGTGAGAATATAAAAGTGGAAATTTGTAGTATGTGATAAATGCTGTACCTAAGCAGGACCTCCAGAAAAAAGGCCGAAACACTACCACTCCATTTTGAAAATCAGTGGATTTCCTATATTCTCATAATATTCTTTTCCGACTAATTCAAATTCTAAACGATAATGCAGAAAAGATTTAATACGGTACAGAATTATTAAGTATTTTAAACTCTAGTATAAAAAAACATTTCTTTGAAAGTCTTCAAAAATAAGCGTTTATTAAAAACTTGTCCAAACAATTGTAGAATCAAATGTTTCTAAAATATTGTAAATATAGATTGAAGTCTTGTATCGATCGATAGATTTGTAAAATTAATGGAAGTTCCTAGATATCTAGTACGGTTCTATTGTATCAGAGCTTTTAGGTAGCTGGTAACATTTATTTGTTTAATTCGTTACATTACCTCTTTACAAACCCAGATTGATCAGGCTGAGATGGTTTACAGAATCATCTAATAATAGGATGGTAACCAGGAGACAGTATCTAAGAAAATTTATCATCAAAATATAACTGGACCATAAGGCCTGAAAATGTTTGAGTTTTAATTATAATAAAATAAATTTATTGTATGTCATAAGTACGATTACTTTTTAGATAAGATAATATTTTGTTATTCAAAATGGTTTCTGAAATGTAACTACTTTTGGTCATTACTAAAGTTAAGTTTTGATTTTAGTTACTATTTATTTATTATTTTAAAAATCTACATAATATTGCATTTTTTATAATCAAATTATTGTATTGTGTTTTATAGTGTAATTATTGTAATATTTTGTGTGCTCAACGGTTATTCATTGTCATTTTTATTATCTTAGTTAATTATATTTTTTGTACAGTTAGTTATTAATCATTATTTTTATTATTAATCGTATAGAGCTTGTCTACACTCTCATGATCTCTGACTCTCATGAACAAAACCCTACTCTTTATAACTCACTCTGATCGTATAGTATGTTAATGTATCGTATAAACTTTATTAATTTATAACGGTTAATATGCAGGTGCTTTTTTACATATAGATTTTGTAGTTATGGCAAATATATTTTAAAATCACTAGTTTTTTGATTAGATTAAATTTTATAAGGGATTGGAACCCTGGCTTTATCCAGTAGGAACTTCAGCCTACTATTTACGCTTTTCATATAAGCCCTCGATAAGGAAACTCTTTGGATAGTTCCACGGTTACAGATTATCCTATTGAACTCTAATAAAGTAGGTATGTCGTATGCTTCTACATGGTAACATCACAAATGGAACCGAGGGGCAACTGACCCGATTCCCACAGCAATGATCTAAAGAAAGACATGAAAAAGGGGAAGAAATTATAAAAGCTGTCTCTGATTAGGGTAGTTTATAATCTTGTCCAGGATTTATAATTTTGCCGTGTGAGATTATGAAAATATTAACTTGTAGAATTTGTAGTTTCATTTCCTTGAAATAATAATTATTGTTTGCCTTATTCTAAATAGATGATACTGTATGTCGCTTTTATATTATAAGTACAGTGAACCGAGTTAATATTGTAAGAGGGAAAAATGTGAACTAAAAAATTGTAAATTACCAATTGACTCAGCAGTCATTTGGTTGTAAGTCCAGGCAGGTTGCAAGCATCTATTATAGCTGTTCATTTTTGTATATTAAGCATTATTACTAAACATAACACATTTTTATTATTATTACTAGTATATATATTTATTTAATTTTGAATTGTTTATTTGTAGAATTTCAGTTTTCATTAAATTTAGTCAATATTTTTTCGTTATCTTATCATCTATTTCACGTATTTTTAGTATTTAATTTGCAACGGTTATGACCATAAACTAGCGCGGTTTGGAAATATGAAAAAACCACACATATTTATAATGAAGGTAGAATTTTATGACATTGTTATTAAATACAATGAAGAGAAGAAAAAAACAGGTAGATTACTTTATCTTACTTCAGTTGTAAGCCGCTGGTTCACATTTTTCTCGCATTTGTAATTAAGTTGGTCAGCCTGTACATTGGTTTAATCACAGCACTGTGCTGATTGAGATGCAATGTAGTTTGGTCATGCAGTGCATTAAATTTTATAAAAATAGTTGTTAAAAATATATAGTTCTGTTTTTATATAAAAATAGAGAAATATTTAGTTAGGGAATCCTTATTCTCAGCGATTCTAACAATAAAATGTTAAGTAGTTAACCTATTCTGACTTCTATTATACAATGGTATATAGTCTTCAGTTTTTATCTGGAGTTTCACATTTGAATCCCCGTAAAGCATTGTTTGCACACAATAAATTACCATATATCATTTCCTCTTATTAGAGGGAATCAATCTATTGATTGATGTCAGGAAAACGTAAAAGGAATGTAAAATTATGGTGAAATCGCACTTCTCTCCCTACACCTAGAATAAAAACTAGGAACAATTGGCATAAAAAGCAATATATATTACATTATAATAACTTATTTATTTACTTATTATGTGACCAGGCCATACCAAATTAATGTGATTTTTTTTGTAATTTTTTCCTCTTTTTAATTATATTTATTATATAGAAGTATGAAAGGAATTCTTATAATTGATCTCAAAAAAGATTTGGAATGATGTTAGAAAACAAGAAATTTCTTCTATTTTTATTCAAGTTGTAAAAAAAATAATAAAACATGCAAAAACAATTAACTAGCTAAAATAATTTTGACCTATGTCTTCAATTTTTATTTTGTCAAAAAATATCTTATAGTGTGGAAAAATATTTTAAAACTTATAAATTTCATTCAAATGGTAAAGAAAGCCACAGAAAAATTAAAATATTTTAAATCAAACTTATATTTGATTTAAATAGCTAACACCACAAATAGATTGCTTTCAGTTGAAGGGCAAGTTTGAATTTTTAAAATAAATTTCAGTAGAAACTTGACAATTCATGTTGTTCAGAACTGACACTTTATGAATTTTAGAATGATTAATATTAGAAAATTTATCTTAGGAAAAAATTAAAAAATACTAATTTTAAAATATTGACTTAAATTATTATTTTTTTCTTTTTTTTTTAAATCATCAGTTTAATTATTTTTTATAGAATATTTAAATTTTGGATTAGTGTAGCTGTATGGTTTTCGTTTGGCTTTCTTTTGATTTTACAACGGACTACTTTCTTACAATTGGATTCGCACACTGTGCCCAATCTCCAGTCTATAGAACCAGGGACCCTTCTTTTGGGTTTACAGTATCCTAGCTGAATTGATTCTGCTTTAAGGTGCTAAGAACTCAACCTTTTTATCTTTTTTTAATCCGGCGGTATAATATCAACTATCATCCCATCATGTATTGTATCTCAGGAATTAAGACAAGGACTTGTGGAAAAAGATTTGTTTGGATAGTTGACTTAGTGCAGCTGTAGAAAACTATGTCTCGTGATAAAAACAGTCAGGGCATCAGTTCTTTGCCAGTACCTTCAGAATTATTAACCTTCAGTTGGTGAGGTAATGTCATTTTGATACCCCTTAATTTTTTGTTACTTTTTACGTCATTTTTATGTAAATTCTTAATTTTAGTTAAGTGAATAAAGGTTTTTAAAACACCTTTAATGGAGTAAAACACTTTAAAATTGGAAATAGGAAAATAATTTATTCCATACCCCAATTTCTCTTTCATTTTGAATATTACGCCTGTTACCAATTCGTAATATATTATGTGCCACAATTCAGACATTTCTTGGTTCTACTTTAGACCGCCTAAAATTGGATTTACTCAGATAAATGTTTTCATCTACTTCTCCATGTTTATCAATCCCTTCATTTTCACCACCTCCTGAAACTTCTACCTCAGAATTTATATCAGCTTCGCTGACAATACAGTCATTTCAATCAACAGTCTGTTCATCATTTCCTACAGCAGCCACCTCTTGATTTCCATCTGTAGCCAATTCTTGATTACCATTTGCACCTTGTTCTCTATTTTGAGTAATTGATTCATCGATATCCGAATCCTCGCTTTCCCATTCATCCAGTTCACGAAGAATTGCTTCTACAAATTCTGATCATTCGCGTTCATTTTTACACTGGAAAAAATTAATACTATTTGCTAATAAAACTGAAACAACTGGATGTAAAGAATTTCATATTTAAGCAAAAATCTGCATTTTTTGATAAATTTACGAAAAGAAATTGTACTTACATAAATGGTGAGCACACATCAGATTAACAATGGACAATCGAATGAGAAAAAACAGATGCTATAAAAGCTCAGCAATCTAACTATATCTAGAAAAGCACTAGCTACTCCAAAGCACATTTCATTTTGTGATCAAGGGTGAGGGTAATCACATAGTGACCAGACGCGCGCTGTCAGTTTGATGTCACCTCACCAGTTGAAGGTTAATTCCTTAAAAGGCATGAGATATTTTTTTGAACTAATCTTTTATGCCATTCTGTGATTGCTGAATTACACAATCACTGTAGTGCAATTAGTTACTAAATTTGCACTCGGCCTTATTCTACAAGATTTTTTTTCAACTTATTTTTTATGAGTAATTTTAGAATAAGAGAATGATTTCATCATCGTTTACCATTTTTTTATGTCATTAATTAATAACCATACCCTTGATAATTAAACTTTCTTTCTAATTATTCACTGTTGTAATTTAACCGATTATTTATATCAACTTATTTCATTGGAAAATTATGATTCTCCTTACCCAGTTTAGGTAATTCCAAATTTTCATGATAATGTTTAATTTGGAACATATTACATCTTTAATTTCATTCTTTAGAAATTAAATTTTAATTGTAAATCCCTTCCGTCTAATAAATGATCACTCCATTATTGTAGGAAAAATTCTAGTCGTTAAAATGATTAAAATTTACTTCATTATAAATTTTATATTCAGAAAGAAAAAAAATAATATTTCACATAGAAGATAATGTGAATTTTATAACTTAGTTGCTTTACTACAGAAATCAAAATTTAAATAATGTTAATTAATATCCTAGGATAAATTTTTAAATAAATATAGCTACAGAAAAATTAATATCCAATTTTCATGAAAAGAATTGTATTAATGGTAAATATGATTAAAAATATTTTGTTTCTGAAGTTAATTTGGTAAAACTCTTCTTTAAATACTGATAACTGATTTTTCAGAGCTCATCAGTCAAGTAGACAAACTCTGTGTATTTAGTTTTATTTATAATCTTTGAATGATGAAGAGATATGTGTTTGCATTTATATTAACAATCTAATGATTAAATATTATTTGTTTATTTTTTGTTAGCATAATAGATCCAATATTGACCCCATTTAATGTGATTTTTTATTATATATTTATATAAGTTTTTGGGTGAATACAATCCTGTTTTAAAAGAATCAATTGAATAAAAGTTTACTTATGACATAATTAGTTCTATTATTATTATTTTTTTAATTATATATAAGTATATATGGCAATACTTTTGTACTAGTCAGTAATATCAGTTGTAATGATTATATATTGATGTTTTGAGTAATATTCTTCTTTATAAACTCTGTTGATATTTTATAGTGAAAATTTTTTATTAGTTTTAGTAATACTAATGTGATATAACTCATCAGCGGCTTTGACTGTTGAAAAATTTTAGGGATTTAATGTTTTTGCTGAATTTGCTTCTTTAAAAAAAAATATATACATGTGTGTGTATGTGTGTGTGTGTGCTTATTAGTATATAAATTGACTGTAAATAAAAGTATTTTGTTAACTTTCTTTTCCTAAGATATTAGAAAAAAATTTAATTTCAATTTGATATAAACATAATGTATATATAAGGGAAGGCTGAAATGTAAAGCACCATCACTCATATCTTACAAATGAAAAGAGATAGTCTAAAAAAACAATTGCATTTTATTTGTACAAAAATTTATATTTTCCCATATAGTCACCATTAACATATTTACATATTTCTCTCCTGATTGTAAACCAGTTTTTTATTCCATCAGCGAAGAATAGTGGTTGTCTTTCATCGTTCCATGACCTCACTGCATCCTTCAGTTCATCATCTGTGTTGAGACGAGTACCTTTAATATCTCTCTTTAATTGTTAAAATAAATGAAAATCTGTTGAGCATAGAGAGTGTGGAATAGATTCAAATTTCAAATTCACAAGAGCTGTTGTATGCGATTGTGGTCTAGAATTACTGTGTTATAGAACTATCAGCTCTGTGGATATTGAACCATTGAACCCAACAAACACATCTCCTGAGGTATTTTAACGTCTCTGTATATCGCACAGAATTTACAGTTGCAATCAATTGCGACTGTAAAATTGAGATAAAAGTTTGATGAAACAAACTTTTGTCTCAAAATAATGGTAGAAATATGATCCCTTCTTTCATCTCGGTATTGTTTCATTGAGATAAATCCGTTAATTTACTGGAAGTAAATTTTTATAACGCTTAGAGAAAATAATGAAACACCACGTTTACATTATTAATTACACAGACTAGAACGCCTTGTTTAAGTCACTCTCTTAAAGTAATTAATGTGGTTATATTTGCCAACCCTCTCTATATATATTTATATATTTGTGATTTTCCAAAGATTTATAATATTATTAAGTATTTGTATAGTTTAGCTCTAATACTGGATAACAAAATGTCTAACAGTGGACTTGTTTTATATGGTGTGCTTTAGTAATTTATTATAATGTGCATAGTATTAAAATTTTAATCATTTAAATCAAATGAATTTGAAAAAAAAATGTTATGTTTTACATACTCTTCTGTAATTAATTTATATTCTATTATTTTTTCAATCATTAAAAGTAGTTTATGTAAATCTTGGGTAAGATCAGTAGAACCAAAATAAAGATCTCCTTTTGTGATAAGTTGTCATAACGAACTGTTGGTGCTGCCTTTCATTCTCTTTTCCAAATCTAGTGAAAAATAATTGACTTTAAAAAATATTACAATTATTATCAAAGAATAACAGTATTTAAATATTCATTTGTGATAATCTTATTGTTATAAAATTCATGACCGACTCGCTTTTCCATGACCAAGTCAGTTTTGACTATATTAGTTTTGATATTCACATGTTTCTAAAAGTGTAATGTACTCTTTATATCAAACTTATTTATGATAAAGAATCTATAAAAATTCTGTTTTCATTTCTCCACTCACTTTTTTTGAGTTATTTTTGAGTAAATTAGAATTTTTTTTTGCAATAGTAGTTGAGTGCGAGAAAAAACACATTCAACTCGTAATGAAAGTTAAGTACAAAAATGATTTAAAATAATTATAAAAGTTATGCTCTCTTTTGAAATTACCACTCTTCAATTAAGTGAAGCTTCTCTCATCAAAAAAAATCCTCTCATTATGGTAAAGTCTTTAGTAACTAGGGAATCACCAGTGACAGTATAAAAAGTAAGTAGAATTAAAGATGTCATTATAATTAAATACACTGATATATTATGTTTTAAGAGAAAGTATCAGTTTATTTAGAGAAGTAAAGAGAAATTAATGGTGAAGAAGACAAAAGACCTACAAAAAAATTTTAAATGAACAGGAAAAAGAAAATATTGAAATTAAAGAAGAAAATTCTGAAGAGAAAAAATGATTAATATATACAGTTGTCAAAGTTGATTAAATTAAATCTGTGTATAATTGCTTAATCATTTTTTAACGTTTCTCTTACTTTCCTGGCGTCATAGCTCTAGAGCAGTAATTCTCAACCTTTTCAGCTCCATGACCTCAAAAAGTAAAAAAGATATATAATGAATTATTCGCAACCCCTCCACCAACCTTAACCCGGTGAAACCTAAAACTATTTAGCTGTGTTGATAGCGACGGGTATGAACATGCATGTATGAAGTGTACAAACATGAGCAATTTACAGGTTCCAACTTCACGTGTATGTGCTCCTTATAATTTGGTCTGCTGGCATAATATTCACTATGAGAGTGTCTTGTTCGAACATAAAAAAAATTCAGTTGGCAGAGTATTTCCCGGAAGATAAAAAGATTACTCGAAGAGATGAGTATTGAATCTATTTAGTGAAAACATTGTTGCAGCTTCTAATTTACCGGTTGAGATTCACAACCGGCTCATTAAAATGTCTAAAACATTTTAACTACAAATCTGAAGATTTAGATATATTTTGGCTTGTTTGTCTAAGTGAATTTGGAAATTTAGTCTCGGAAACATTGAAAATATTAATCCCTTTACCATGTCGTCTTACCTCTGTGAAAAAGGTCTTTCATCTACAGTTGCACTAAAAACTAAATATAGGAATCGTATTTTATCACAGGTAAACAATTTGCTTTTGCGTGTTTCTAACATAGATTCACATATTCAGAAACCTTTAAATAAAAAACAAACGCAACCGTTTCAATAATTTATTTTCTTTACATGATCGTGTACTCATAAATGTAAGTAAATTATCTATAATAAATGGTTTTATCTCATAAAATGATTTCATTATTGTTTATGTATAAAGTTGTAGGTTAATTTCACGACCTCCAGGTTGAGAAATGCTACTCTAGAGCTATGCTGCAAGAAGAAAAGTATGGGCAAAACATCACGGTTTTTTTTTTATTGCTTGATGTTTCATGACCCATGATATTGTAATAATATTACAATAAAATTTCATCGTAATTTTTACCCCATTCCCAAAAAAGAAATTAGGCAATTTTTATAGGTTATAAATTTTTTCAGTGGAATTTGTTTTAGTTTCTTCCATTTAACATATAAATGTAGACAAACCAAATTCTCTTGGGGATGAGGGAGCAGATAAAAAGTAAAAAAAAAATTGATTTTTTAAACTTTTTTCTTATATTATTTTTCTGCTGTATAAGTATGAACTGTGCTAGGAAAGTATAACAACTTGGTTGTCAGCTTTTTTTAACATTTATATTTGTTATTACTTCTTTTCTGTATTTTATAAGTTATTACAAATTAAACATTTAAAGTTAATTGAGAAATAAATTAAGACTGTCAATTTGTATATTAAATGATAATTATTACATCTAGCACACATTCCTTAACTTGTTACTATTATTTTATTGTTATTAGACCTATTCATATGTACGGTACATTTTTCAGGTTATTAAACATAAATATGTTAAGCTAACTCTATGAGAGAAATAAGAGAAAAAAGTTTTTGTATAATCAATCATGTGGTCTCGTGACCCTGTTTTCTTAAATTAGAATCCCAATTTAAGAAAACAGATACTCTAAGTAAAAGTTTAATATAGAAAACAAAAACTATTACATTTTACGACTTAAAAGTTAATTTTTACTATTAAATGTAAATAACAAAACCAAAAAGATAGAAATTTAAAGATTAGAAAGTATTACCTCACCTAATGGATTGATAGAAACAGAGTTTTCTTCCTTCCTTTTTTTTTATTAGATTGTTTATAAAACATTTTTTGATCAGTCGTTAGATGAAAATTGATAATATAATTTGGCAGGATATTTTTAAATTTTGGTAAAGAAAACTTTTTTCCAAAAAATTGTCTCTATACCTTAGGACCTTTCCTTTTTTCTTTTTATGTAATAGAATTGTTTATTATTCGAAAAATATTTTCTTAAGTCATATTTTACATAACAGTAAAGGCACTTCAATGCTTTATCCATCAATCCATCTGTTATTTATGGTTCCACCCTAAATAGCATATTCCGAACATCTTTACCAATATAGTCTTTAAGCTTATTATTATTAACCTATTTATTTACTTATAATCTGTTTACAAAATTCAATACAAATAAATAATTGGATACTAAATAAATGTATTACAAATCTACTTTCAAAAGAAATATTTTGTTCTGAAAGTAAGAAATTAATTTAAACCTTCTGCTTAATAATTCAAAAGTTTTTTTTAGTAAATTTTCCCTTCACAATATTGAATTTATATTAAAAAAAATCATGTATTGTCCCAATAAACCTCCCATTAATTAGATGTTGATGATTAATTTAATTAGTTGATTATTTCATGAATTTTTTGCTTATTTGGGAGATTTAATCATTTTTAAATCCAAAGTGTTTAATTAAAAAGTGTTTTTAAATTCAAAAGTTTCCTTTGTGTTTGGGCAATTTAATAATTTTTTGAAAAATTCAGCCATTAACATTAAGTTTTTATTTTTATTTATTTCATTTTTGTTTCTTTATATATCCTTTTTTTTAAAGTTAATTTATCATTGTATCAGATAAAGTAATTTAAAACAATTATATATTATAACCACCACATACAATCAGAATAAAAAAAAGTAACAACATCTAACTAACTGTAGAGTTATTGGAGTATTGCTTCATTACTATCATTTAGTTATAAATAAATTACAGATAATTAAAAGTAAAGTTTAAAATAAATTTCAGTAGTATGTATATATTTACGTCAACAAATTAAATCTCTACCGTGGTAAACTAATACATTATACTGTCATATTCAGTTTGCTTATTTATTAGTTAAAATTTATTTTTATATTTACTAATATAATATTTCTCTAATACATTGATTTCTTTATTATTATTATTTATTTGTAATTTGTCTAGTTTATTATATATATCAATAATTTTATGTTAAGTTTTTCAGTAACATTTATACTAGAGTATTTAGATTAGTATTATAAATTATAAAAAACGAAATATTAAATTTTCAAATTTTACTGAACATCTTTCAAAAAATAAATGTAAAATTACTGGTATTTCAAGAAATTTAAAAATATTATAATAATAATAAAGAAATTGATATGCTGCAAAAATATTATGGTAGTAAATAAGTTAATTAAATTATTTAATATAAAATACCGTTCATTATCTTACTGTGGTAGATATTTGTTTTATTGAACGCTCAATCTATTTATACAATGTCGTTAGATTTCCGCCTTTCCAGTACAACATTCCGTCAGACATGTTTCTACTTGTATAATCAATTGTTTCTTTACATATCATAAATGTCCCCCTTCATAACCAAACCATCACTTTTACATATAACACATATAGGAGATGCGAGATTTTTAATCCTTAAAAAATGTTCTACTAGGCAGTCATCCTGAAGACTACCACAAATTTCCTTCGAGGGTTATCAGGAATTACATTCTCACTATTAGTTAGAACTACATACTGTTTACCTTCCATCCGAGGTATTCGATAATTCAGAAACTAAACCTTTGGTTTATAACATTTTTAATGGAGTGGTAAGACAAGCTACATGTTTTAGTCATCATTATTCAGGTTTCTTGCTTCAACAAGTCAGCCTTCTAATTTCTTCATTTACAATGTAGGATGGCATCCATTGCTAGATAACTGAAACGTCATCTTCACCTAATCTATCAACAGAATGCCTGATTTCAGATGTTGACATTATTGGGAGATGAAATGACGAGATTTCTTGGAGAAAAAATTTAGAATCGCAAAACAATACTATTTTTTGGGAATTTCAGATCTGGCCAACAGTGGTTAAAGCGATGTTAATTGCTTCCAGTTCTCCATCGAAATTAGTTTGATGTTGTCCTATAAATAAATAAAAACTGAAAAAAGAACAATAGGTACCAACTGCAACGCACACTCCATCCTCTGTCAAAGAACCATCGGTATAAATGTGGGACCATTGTTGCTCGAGATAGTGATCTTGTATAAACATTTGCAGGATTACCTTCAATTGTATCCCACCAATAACAGATTTCCCCAACGGATCACCTAAGTCAAGCCTAGCTTCAGTGTTGAATGTATGTAATTGGCATTCTGGAAGTTCAAAATTTTTTAAGCTGCATAAATATGTTTTATCTTTTTGACCTACTGCATTAAACCCTTTTGGGTTTTTAAATGACATTTGTACAGGGCGTATCTATGAAAATAGTCGTCAAAGGTAATCTAGTTCATTTCTTGTACTGAAGAATCGGTAATTGTTTTATTTACATTGCCACCATGGTATATGTAAGAGGTTTAATTTGTTAAAAAATATATATATTTATACTAATGAAATTTATTTTAAATTTTATTTTAATTTTGTATAATTATATAATCGACTGCTGAAGATGGAGTAACACTCTGAAAGTGCTACCAGTTCAGAAAGTATTCTTACCTATTTATTCTGACTGAATCTGTAATGTAGATATTATTATCTTTTGTTTTATTTATATTTCATTTCTATATGATTTTACTTGGCTTTTATGACTCCCCACATGATTGTTGCTCAGGTGCCATTCTGATGCAAAATTAGGCATTGGTTGACCAATCGGTGGACAATTTAATTTCTTGCCAATTAAATATATTTTTTATAGAAAAATTTAAAAGACAAGAATTTTTTCTGTTAATAGGCAGCCTTTCTAAAACTACCTATAATATACTACATGACTAATCAATCAATCATTTAACTGCCAATATATGAGGTCTCGCCACAAATTTTACTATCATTTTGCTATTAATTAATTTTCTTTTACAATTTCTTTTTAATAAAATTATTTATTTATAAGTATTTAGTGCAATGCAATAAGGCACACTCCTTATTTGATTATTAACACCTTTAATCAACAAATGATTAGACTGTTGAATTTAAATGACGATTATATAATTTTTATAAGTTATATAAATTTCAAAAAAATCATGTAATATAAAACTCAAGCTGGCAGTTGCATTGTTCTGCAAAAAGAAATGTATACATAATTTGATAATTTCAACTAAACGACTGCTGTCTAAGACTTCTGAAGGGCCTATTAACAAAAAAAATCTAAGAAAGATTTTGTTTTTAGAGTGATTTTTTTGTTTTGTTAAATAGTAATTAAGAGTTATAAAAAAAATCATAGAAAGAAATATTATTAAATTAAATATTTTTGATCAAAGAAAATTCAGTCAGCAAAAAGATGATTAAACTTTAAAGGCCCTAAAACTTTAACTTTTTTTATGTATATGTTACCATTAAATGATATTATTTTCTAAACTAACACATTATTATATGTAACTGATGGTTAGTTTTATATCGTGTGAAATGTTTGAATTATTATGTGGAATTGTACAGAACTCAACTTTTCTAAAAATTTTAGTTTAGAGATATCATATTAGAATTTTTTCATGTTAAGTTAGCTATAGTAAACATAAATGTATAAGACAGTAAAATGTTAATAATTTGAAATAATTGATATCAAGGTCATTTCAGTTATTTTATTTATTCAATTTTTATAAATTAAAGTATTAAAATAATATAATAATAGAAAATTACAAATAATTGTGGTAAAAAATACATATATTTACATGAAATTTATGAATTTATTTTTTTGTTAAATATAAAAACAGTTGCATTTTCAGTATTATGCATTTTGTACAGTAGCTAAATAAAGGAATTTTTCAAAAGAGAAAAACATGCTCAACATTAATTCATATGATGAAATTATTGGGTCTTTTCTTTTTTCCTCCACAATGGTTTTTTTTAAGAATAACTGTTTAAACTCATTAAGAAAATAGTAATTGTTATTTTGTAGTAACTTACCTACTACATATTGACATTAAAAATTAGATGTAATAAGTTTTTAAGAAAGTAATTGTTCTAGTCTTATTTCATTTCGTATTGATATTTTATTTTAAAATTAGATTTTTTACATGCAAGAAATTTATAACAATACTGTTGTTACATTTTGTCATTAAATAGTGTAATAACACTAATTATACTTTAGGAGGCCAAAAAGCATTTATATCTTGTAGTAATCGCTCAAACAAATCGTTTCTCAAACAAATCGTTCGATGATATTGTCTACACATAAACTCACACAGATAAGAAAATAACATTTTTCTATTAGTGCCGCACTCCTTTCTATTCTGTAATTTTGCAGATCACATTGATTTCACTAATCAAGTGTGAACGCGGGTTCACACCTGATTAGTGGATTTTCAAAATTCTGTGCACAGTTTACTGTAAGGTGCTGAAAATTCATCTTCAGAATACCTTGATAAGATGCCCACATATCCGATATGATCGTTGTGCCCGGCCTAATACATTCACAAATGACTTTTAGCAGTGTTTCTACCGTACAAAAAGCGCTTCAGTTTCCCAACAAATCCCACCGAACACCCATTGCTATGGATAAATCCGTCCAACAGTGTACTTGCATCTGGAGAAACAGGATTCATCTATCTCATCTTTTGTATTTGGACCGCCTATTATTATCGGATTTCATACCAAACTGTCTGCACACATTAACCACAGTAGTTCTTCCAGTCAGTCACATCATCTGAACTCATCCCTAACTCTTCTGTTAAATAAGTGGCGGTTGTATATTGTTTAGTCCGTGAATAAATTAATAAAATGATCGTGTCAAATGATAATTTACTAATCTGCGATCGAGTGTTCTTCCTGAGACCGATTTCAGTCCTGCAGCCGGTGTTGCTACACCTCCATCTATAATTTTTATCAGAAAGATGTAATATCATCTCATCCCTGTTATTGCATTGCCGAGGTTTGTGAAGAATCACTTTCGGCTACAAAAGTTTAATGCCTTTCTCCGTTGAATCAATTTCCCTAACTAAATGAAACAACTATATCTTCACAGCGCAATAACTAGACACAGACTGATTACAGACAGCGACACCAATGTCTAGTAACATTGTACTAAGTAACCAAAACTGTTTAAATGTGACCGATCAGTTTAATCATGAACCATTACTACTAAATATAAAAATCATTGTGGGGAAAAAAAAGAAATGGCCCAAATTATTTTATGTTTATTATTTTGCAATAATATTAAAAGTTGTCAAATGAGTAGCATTTCTGATAGGTTTCAAACAATTTCTGCAATATTATTTCATACAGTATCATTTTGTAATTCCAGAGTAGATGATTTTTTTTTTTTGTTTTATATCATTTCAAGATAACTCTGAGAAATAAATGATCCAATTGTGGATCTCAGTACAAGATTCACGAAATTTTGCCAGTGGTTAATCTCAAAACAATGAAATCCTTCCATTTTATTGTCTTTATTTGGTATACATTATCGCACAATTTATCAATAGTGTTTTACTACTTTAACATCTACCACATGTAATTGTGTCAGATATGATAATGTTGATGATATTCTTACTAAAATAATGAAGTTTCTAATATGATAATGAACCCAATACTGATCCTATCTCTCTTAATTATCATTTTCATCAGAAAATTGTCACAATTTCTTTAGTGAATCTAAAAATTTTATTTTCATTTCAAACTGGGAACCATACTGCATTAGTAACATTTTCCAATCCTTTTTTTCTTTTTTCTTTGTTTTAATCTTATTATGTACTTCAGACCTAGAAATTGAGTAAAAAATATTATTTGTTGTATAATATTTATACTTCATTTCTTCATCATCATCAGTTGAAGTTTATCATTTTTATAAATTTAATATCGTAGGAAGGGAACCACAATTATTTCCTTACATTATTTTTTAAATTAACCACAAGTAAATTACTAAGGTTTGATTCATTATAGCGTAAGGAAGTCACACCACCATTCTGTTAACCTCAGTGGTAGAGTGGTAGAATTTCTGCATTTCATCCACAAGATTATAGGTTTAAATTTTAATCAGTCTTGGCAAGTTTTCAGACATTTCAAAATTTATTTCTCATTAAAAAAAGAGGAGTATAGAAATCGTGTGTAATTGGACATCAGAATGCAATTGTGAGTATTAATAAGTAAATTATTTTTTTTTTTTTTGTTTAACTAAAGGTATGTATGTGCTTAAGATATACTGAACTGACTAGATTTTTGACAATTCAAAATTATTGAAACTATTGTATATGCAGATCAGTGATGTGTGTGTGTGTGTAATGTGCTAGAATTTTTTTTAAATTTGATTAATAATTATTCTTCTAGATTTTACCACAGATTATAAATATTATATGATTAAAAGACAAAGTGTTAAGAATTGTAAATAGTAATTAAATGTCATTTTTGTTATTGAAATGATAGTTTTTACCCTCCAATGACAACTATGTGTGTATGTGTTATACTAGTACGTGTTATATGTTAATTTTATTAATTTAAGTGCCATCTTTATTAATTTTACATGATTAGTGATTATTAATACCAAAATTAAGTAGAATAGTAGAATAAAGGCGTTTTTATTACCTTATAATTATGCTTAATTAGTTTATGGCTTTATGTATTGTATGGTCCATGATGTGTTTTATTTTAAGTAACATCGAACAAAAGAATGTATAAATTTTGTTAAAATAAAATGTATTACTTTGTAGTTATAATTTTTATCTTGTTTTATGCTTTTGCACGTTAATTTTTCATTAGAATCTAGCAGTGTGAATTACACAAGGTATAAAATGAATTGAAAAAAATACATTACGAAAGAGGGAAGCAAAATCGGGTGTGACAATCATCATTTTACATATTCTTATAGAATATCAAATTTTGCCGGTAGGGTAAACCTAGCTTCTCCACGGGTATTGGTTGTAATTATACAAACTGCCCCGTTACCGTTCAGCAAGGCATAATAATAAATCATTATGACTGTGTTCAAATGATTGTTACATGTTAACCTTCCTAATCAGTCATTTGAAAATTGCTCCTTCTTGGTACTGTCTTATGTTTAAGAGAATGATTGAATGAAAGAGATATTCAGTTTAGCAACTACGGTTCAGGCAGGCCCTTTCATCCCTCCAATGTTACACTCCATGAAACACATTTTTTTTTTTACATGAGTTAATGTTATGGAAAATATTATACATCTTTTTATCAAGCAAAATTTTAATGTAAATCCATCTGTTAATAATTATTTTGAAAGAACCAAAATTCAAATGTTGCTGATTAACGTAAAATAGCCAGTAATTTTTTATTTTCATTATATTTATTATAGAAAGCAATGAATTTTAAATATAATTAATAAATATGAATTTTGCTTGTACAGATGTCCTGGGAGGGTGTTGACTAACCTTAAAGGACTGATTTAGCACATCATATTAAAAAAATGGCTTAACTCACTTTTTCCTCTGTCTTCCCTTTGTATTTTTTCCACCAAAAATTATATCTAAGGAAAATTGATTGAATTACGAGTATTTTAATAAAATAGTATACATCTACAAAATAAACAGGTTTAAAAATTTCAAAATACACGCATTAAAATTTTTCAATCATAATAACTCCCAAAAGTATAAGCTTTAATGTGAAAAGCCTGTTATTGTGAAGAAAATTATATCTAATTTGTTCAAATTAAAAACACCTGAGAAATGGGAAAATGTTTGTAGATGGTAAAAATTATGCAGGCTGACAATTTTTTGCCTGTTTACTTCCTTCACTAATTGAATTAACAGTAATTTCTATTAATAATAATAAAACAGGCCCAAAATTCTCTGCGTAATTTTTGTGATTTACTTTTAACACTTTCAGCTATTTATCTAGTAATTTGAACTAATAAGGTATCACTTAGTGTATACAAAAAAGGCTTAACATTTTATCTAATAAGATCTATTTAAAACTTATTTATTTTCTAAATTTTGTTTGTTATATATGTACCAAAAAAAAGTTAGATATTTTAATTTCATTAGAATATCTCACTCCATTCTTAAGATATACATTTTTATAGAAAAAACACAAAATGGTGGCCAAGGAAGAGTACTTTTCCGTCCGTAAGAATCTTTTTGGTTTATTTTGATGTCCTGAACCAATCTCCTATGTTTGATCAATATCTCCCAGGAACACTTTTTAATAACAGAGATGTTTCATTTCCAGTAGTCATTTAATATCAAACAGTCATTTTAAAATAATATTTATTTATTCTACAATACAAATTACACATGACGCAGATAAGGTTAAATGCAAACTGTTTACTGAAACGCTTTCTTTTTTTTAATTTAAGGTAGGTAATTACAAGTAGAGTAGCAAAGGAAATGAAATATTAAACTATTATCGTTGGTGTTTAAAAATTTTTTTATGTAAATCTGTTATTTAATACAAAATTCCATATAATATTGTACTTATCCATTACACTCATATTTATCGCATTTACCATAATCTTCACCAAACCTTCTTGCCTCATTGATTACATCTTTAAAATCTGTTTGGATAAATTCATTATTTAGTACTTCTCTAAAAATCCTTTAACAGAAAATAAATAAATAATTACATTTACATAATAAAATAATAAATAAATAATACTATAAAGAAATATTTTGCAAACATAACTAAAGTTTTTACGTTCAACAAATTATCACTTCAAGTAGATTAATTGGGTGTGGAGTAAAATGGAAAACTGTTTTGAAATGTTCCAGGTATTAATATTTTGAAATTAAAAGGCTGAAGTAAGATACAATGGTCAAAGCCACATTGAATAAGCACAATCACCGAAGTTAGATATACTGACTGGATGTTATTGCATAGTGCTGGCATATTTTAGTACTTAATAAGTTTCCTCTGTAGCTGTATCGCTGTAGCAGCTTCATATTTATAAAGGGAAATTGTAGTGATCGGCTAAAACTTTGGGTATTATGATTTTTACAAATGTCAACGTTGTAAGACTTCCTTAATCAAAAAAAAAAAAAATCAAAAATTATTGAAATTTCCTGAAAATGTGTACATGTAACATACATTCTTCTACATTTTGATTAATATGTCCAGATTTATATGCTTTGATTCAATTCCAAGGTGTACTCGTCCCCCTGATCTGCCCCGTTAAAGATGCTGGATGCTGTTATAACTTTGTCTTGCTACAGGTGCCTTCTTGTTGATTCCGATGAACAATCTCTTTGGAAGACAAGACCAGTTGATGTCATATGTAGCCCGTATCAAATCTCAGCCAGACCATCCAAATTTTAAGGTTATTCTTTCTAATACCCATGTTTGTCAATGCTTCGGAGGTTCCGAAGATTCTTAGTCATCTGCCCAGCTTGGTGTTGTTCGTTTAATTAAAGTAAGGCGATTCATTTGTTAAATGTTGAGCTCCCTTTGTTCTTCTTATTTAACATATGCCCTTAGAGACTAAATTGCCTTGGAGACTAAATTTTATAAATATTAATTTGACATTAAGTTGATGTGACAAATTAAAAACAAATCCTGTTACTTTTCGTCAAAAATTCTCTCAAATTTTGTCTGATGTAAAGACGGATTCAACTGTCTATACAGATGGCTTCAAATATAATAATTTAGTTGGCTGTGCTTTTGTAGTGAATGAATGAATGTATTTCTTTGAACTTACAGCTATTAAAAGTGCCTTTGCCGCTGAGCTTTATGCTATTAATGAAACACTAAACTTCATGAATTCTAGACATTGTCATGTTCTTATCTGTAGTGATCCAATGAGTGCATTGCAAGTGATAGGTGACATATATTCAAAACATCCTCTTGTTTTGGAAATACACAAAGTACTCTCTATCCTAACCTTTCGTAATACACGTATCAGCTTCTGCTGGATTTCAAGCCATGTCGGAATCACAGGTAGTAAGCAAGTCCTGCAAAGAAAGCATATACTTCACCCAACTTCTCTTGTTGTATTCTTACTTCCAATTTTTCTAATTTTACAAAACGGCTACTGCGAATGGAATGGCAGAAAGACTGGAATGCAACGGTAAATAACAAGCTACGACATGTGAAGAACATAGTGCGTCCTACTTTATCATCCAGTAGAGCAAAAAGGAGAGATGAAGTTATTCTTTTTGTTGTTTGCAAATAGGTCATAGCAGACTTGACACACATATCAGTATATATGTAAAATATTATTTTACATGTAAAAATCAAGGAGGGAGAGTAAACGGGTGCAAAAAGGCAAATAAAACAGCGAAGTATTAAAATTCAGAAAAAAAACTGATTTCAAGAATTTAAAAAATAAATATTTCAGTCTGGCCATATTATCACAAAAAATTTAACATTAATTTGGTTGGTTACCAGTGATTATTTGATTAACTTACCATTGATTGGTTCATCACACACACATATATATATATAATATACGAGGGTTATTTTTTTTCAAGATCCGATAGGTCACGAAATTAAAACCACAGTGAAAATAAAAAATTTGTAACAAGTACTTACATCGTTACGCTATTTCTCTACATAGTCGCCACTCCAATTTAGACATTTGTCGTAGCGCGGTACCAACTTTCCAATACCTTCGTCATAGAACAGAGCCGCCCGTGTTTTCAGCCATGTTTCTACGCTGGTCTGCAGCTCGATGTCTGTGCCAAAATGTTGTCCGCCTAGCCAGCGTTTCATGTGAGCAAAGAGGTGAAATTCGGATGGAGCCAAGTCCAAGATATATGGTGGGTGATCAAACACTTGCCGACGAAAACGCTGCAGGAGCTTATTTGTTACAGCTGCAGTGTGCGGCCGAACATTGTCATGGAGAAAGACAATGCCTGATGACAACATTCCTCTCCGCTTATTCTGAATTGCCCTTCGTAGACGTTGAAGAGTCACGCAGTATGAGGCTGCAGTGATGGTCGTGCCACGTTCCTTGAATTCCAGCAAGAGAACTCCATTCCACTCCCAGAACACAGTAGCCATACGCTTTCTGTTGAAGAAGGTTCGCTTGAACTTCTTCGGTTTACTGGGAGAATGAGAATGCATCCGCTGTTTGGATTGTTCTTTTGTTTCTTCAGTTTCGAAGTGGACCCGTGCCTTGTGACAATTTTGTTCAAAAAGTCTTCTTCATTGCGGTAGCGCTGGAAAAACGTTGGGGAGGCGTCCATTCTCATTGTTTTGTAATGGTCGCACAGCATCTTGGGAACCCGCCTCGCACACAGTTTGCGGTACTGAAGTCTCTCACTCGCAATGGTGTAGAGAGCTGACCTTGAAATTTCAGGAAACGAATCACTCAATACAGAAATTGTGAACCGACGATTTTCTAGAATTGCCTCATCCACTCGCTCAATGAGATCATCGGTTGACACTCGCTCCCTTCCCTGACCGCCTGCATCATGAACATCTGTACGTCCTGCACCATTGTCGCACTTTGCTGTCACTCATTGAAGTTTCACCGTACACATTACTTATTTATCGATGAATTTCAGCCGCATTACACCCCTCAGCCGGAAGAAATCGAATTACCGCATGCACTTCACACTTGGCGGGAGATGCTATTGTTGTAGACATTTTTACGTGCTAGCTGCGTGTTCAGAACTAAACGAGGTGACGCGGCGTGATTGAAGGCCATTCTAGAGACGCTACGCGTCTAGACCAACCCATCGGGTTGGTCTAGTGGTTAACGCGTCTTCCCAAATCAGCTGATTTGGAAAGTCGAGAGCTACAGCGTTCAAGTCCTAGTAAAGCCAGTTATTTTTACACGGATTTGAATACTAGATCGTGGATACCGGTGTTCTTTGGCGGTCGGGTTTCAATTAACCACACATCTCAGGAATGGTCGAACTGAGAATGTACAAGACTACACTCATGCATATCATCCTCATTCATCCTCTGAAGAATTATCTAAACGGTAGTTACCGGAGGCTAAACAGGAAAAAGAGAGACGCTGCGCAACACATATGCGCAAAGGTTCATTCGATTTTTGCGCGGGTTTTTATTTCGCGACCGATCGGACCTTGAAAAAAAATAAAACCTCGTGTATATATATATATATATATATATATATATATATATATATACACATAGTTTTAATACTAAAACTATATAAATTACATTACTAAAACTACTTTACTTACATTTTCATTTGATCATTATATTGTTTTATTATTTTCAAATTTGATTTTCTGTTCCATACTTCACAAACAAGTCGTTTAATACAATTTTCATTAATTTCAAACAACCTCAAAAAATCATAAAAATTAAAATAGTTTGCTATTACTCTCTTTTGATTTAATCCGTTTGATTTAGGCATCTAAAAAAAAATATTTTTTTAAAATTAAATATCTACAATTTGTTACCTCAGAACATTGAATAGATGATGTATTGAATATTTTTACAACTGAAGAAAATCTCCAACAGCAATTAACTCTTTTATTTTTTTTTTTTGTCTTCAGTCATTTGACTGGTTTGATGCAGCTCTCCAAGATAATCTATCTAGTGCTAGTCGTTTCATTTCGGTATACCCCCTGCATCCTACATCTCTAAAAATTTGTTTTACATATTCCAAACGTGGCCTGCCTACACAATTTTTTCCTTCTACCTGTCCTTCCAATATTAAAGCGACTATTCCAGGATGCCTTAGTATGTGGCCTATAAGTCTGTCTCTTCTTTAAACTATATTTTTCCAAATGCTTCTTTCTTCATCTATTTGCCGCAATACCTCTTAATTTGTCACTTTATCCACCCGTCTGATTTTTAACATTCTCCTATAGGACTGCATTTCAAAAGCTTCTAACCTTTTCTTCTCAGATACTCCAATCGTCCAAGTTTCACTTCCATATAAAGCGACACTCCAAACATATACTTTTAAAAATCTTTTCCTGACATTTAAATTAATTTTTGATGTAAACAAATTATATTTCTGACTGAAGGCTTGTTTCGCCTGTGCTATTCGGCATTTTATATCGTTCCTGCTTCGTCCATATTTAGTAATTCTACTTCCCAAATAACAAAATTCTTCTACCTCCATAATCTTTTCTCCTCCTATTTTCACATTCAGTGATCCATCTTTGTTATTTCTACTAGATTTCATTACTTTTGTTTTGTACTTGTTTATTTTCATGCGATAGTTCTTGCGTAGGACTTCATCCATGTCATTCATTGTTTCTTCTAAATCCTTTTTACTCTCGGCTAGAATTACTATATTACCAGCAAATCGTAGCATCTTTATCTTTTCACCTTGTACTGTTACTCCGAATCTAAATTGTTCTTTAACATCATTAACTGCTAGTTCCATGTAACGATTAAAAAGTAACAGGGATAGGGAACATCCTTGTCAGACTACCTTTCTTATTACAGCTTCTTTCTTATGTTCTTCGATTATTACTGTTGCTGTTTGGTTACTGTAAATTTTAGCAATTGTTCTTCTATCTCTGTATTTGAACCCTAATTTTTTTAAAATGCTGAACATGTTATTCCAGTCTACGTTATCGAATGCCTTTTCTAGATCTATAAATGCCAAGTATGTTGGTTTGTTTAATTCCAACTCTTTTATATATTGTTTAATTCTGGCTAGCCCCATGTAATAGCTGCTGAATGAAATTATGTTTTTGTAGCAGTGAAAAAATGTCATGCCTGAGTGGGATTCGAATCCAGAACCTCTGGATCAAAGGCAGAAACACTACCTCTATGCCATGACGTGGGCTAATAATAAATTAATACAAAATAAACTTTTTTTCAATTAATTTCAATACCATACTACTGAAATATTTTATAATTTTTTAATTCAAATGTGTTTGAATTAAAAGAAATTAATCTCAGAAAAAACACAAGTACTTATCTAAGAAAAATAATAATAATGTAAAATGACAATCGGTTATTAATGTAGGAGCCAGATTTTTTTATAAAGTAATCTATCTTCAGAGTGGAGTAAAATAACTTTAGTACTTTTTTGTTAACCCATCGGGTTGGTCTAGTGGTTAACGCGTCTTCCCAAATCAGCTGATTTGGAAAGTCGAGAGTTACAGCGTTCAAGTCCTAGTAAAGCCAGTTATTTTTATACGGACTTGAAAACTAGATCGTGGATACCGGTGTTCTTTGGTGGTTGGGTTTTAATTAACCACACATCTCAGGAACGGTCGAACTGAGAATGTACAAGACTACACTTCATTTACACTCATACATATCATCCTCATCCATCCTCTGAAGAATTATCTAAACGGTAGTTACCGGAGGCTAAACAGGAAAAAAGAGAAAGAGAAGAGTACTTTTTTGTTAATTGTCCCCCACCGTAAAAGTTTTGAATTATTTAGACAAGTAGAAAAGTATAAAAAAGAAAAAACTAGGTTTATCGGAATGTAAGATTAGATATTTAGTATTATGTCGAGAAAGGTACAATCTGTACATTAGTAAGAGAACAGTATTAGAGACAAATGGATTAAGATGGAATATAATATTAAAGAATGAAGATCTAATGTGTAGCCATTGAGAAACAGATTGGTTGCTAAATTAGTAGTGGAGGGATCAGAAATTTGAACAAAACTTACCTTCCATTGCAACTCTTCTTCACCTTCTGTCTAAAAATGATAACAGTTATTATTTTGAAATGAGTTAATGAATAGCCATTTCTCATATTGGCAAGGAACCTACTGCAAAATTTCATAGTAATCATAAAATCCTGCTTTATCTGTATCAAAAGATCCAGAATATTGTTTCCCTCAGTAGATAAATGTACAAGATAAATTAAAAAGAATTATAATCATACCTCTGATAAAATATGACGAACCAAATCTAAATTATCATGTAACTGTTTAACAATGAAATCTGATTGTAATGATGAAGGTGAGATTATCGGTAACAAAGTATTTTTTGTTCTTCTTCTACTCCTGTGCCTTTTTCTACCGGACAATATACCAAGTTGTAATAACACAGGATTATTAATTAGTGCTGCAACAATTCCCAATAAAGCAACACCAACAAGAGGGCCCCATAATGCTTTTAATGCTATATTTTTATCGTTATCAATATAATTATTTTGTAAATGAGATGAAGGCAGTTGTGGTAAATATGAATTATATTCATATTCTTTGTTTTGTCCATTGTACATGTTATGATCTCCATCTGTAAAAATAATCAGTGATACATTTTTTTTTGTAAATGAGCAGTATTACCAAATAAATACATTTATTTACATCGTTAAATTAGTACACTTTAAATCCAAAAGAATTAATAATATTGACCAAAAAGAAGAAGAGCCCAAGAAGACCATGTACCAGATGAAAATAAGTTTTGATGGAACAGGTTACACCAAGAATCTATTCCAATTAATGAATTCATCTTAGTAGCAATTTACAAAGAAAATATTCTAACCATTTTTCTAAGAATAAAACATTATCCATCATCAGTTTTAAAATATGAGTATTAAGAAAATAATCACGTTGTCAAATTCATCTCTGTTATTAAACTTATGTTATGGAATGAGCAACTTAAACCCGAATCCTGGTTCGAACTGCAAATTATTAAGTTACCTTTAACGCTTTTATCGTTGCTGCTTCTATTACTAGCACTACTGTATATGTTACTATTTTTGTTTGTTGCAGTCAGTTGTAAACGGTTCACGGTTCAGTTCAGTATAGTTTTGTTCTTTGCATTTTTGTTATTCTAGAATGCCTCATTCGATCGAGGAAAGGGTTTCTATAATGGACGCTTATGTGCGTTTGCATCCTTTCAATAAATGCATCAAATATTCATGCACATTTTTCCAAATGCCAAAATCTGAGCAAAGAATAGCATGCACGATTTGGATTAAAATGGCATACAACGGGGTCAGTTTCAAAGGCAAAACAAACTAGGCGATCTTCCATTAGGACTCCAGAGGTCATAGCCGATATTCAAAGAAATTCTGCTGGTCCCAAAAATTTGTGCATAAGTTATCACCACAAAGTGGTGTAAGGTAAGATTCTTCATGATTTAAATTTCAAACCATCTTAATTCTTGTGACCGGCGACTCAAAAAATCGTCTATGAACACAAACATCCACTTCATGATGAGAAAATCGGTTTATGGTGTACTGGTTCTAGTAATTGTATAGCAGGACCAGTATTTTTTGACCGAAGTGTCAATATATAAGTTAATTGTTCAATTCTTGATAAATTCTGAGCACAATTAGCAGATTGTAAAAAAGAGTATGGCTTCTTCCAACAAGATGAGAAATGTGACACATATCAAATTATTCACTAGCATGCATTCATCCTGATCGGGAGTCTTACTCTTTAAGACTTGGGGGTTGGCATCCCCACGGCTCTAGCCTATGCAGCTTTTCTTCCTATTACACCCCGAGGTGCTGACCAGTCTACACTATACACATACACTACACAAATTTCAACATATACCCTTACTTAACTACACAATATGCTACACTGTTTCTTCTTACATTTACACTTGGATGGTGTTGCAGCATCTTACAAAATGTAAATGTAACCCAAGGTGGAAACCTCCATACCGATGTGTGAATGGCTGTACGTAGAGAGTCCCAAACGATGTCCTCTGGGCATCTTGGTGAACCCAGTTATATTTAGCTCTAGCCTCTATACGTGTGGACTCTGCAGAGATGGTCCTTTATTTTCCCGGTTCTCGTGGAACCAAAATTTAAAGTCCTCAAATAAATTCCACGGTGCTTGGTGGTTCATCTATAAAAACCACCAACATTAGTCTTGTGAAAAGGCCTTGTTAGCATTGCCTGTCGAAGATAACAGTACTGTAGAAGACAGATTGAATTGTGACAGATATCGTCTACAGTATAAAAACATCAGATATGTAGTTCTGACAAATAATCAGGAAGGTTCCTTCATAAGGTCTCGCCTTTCCTGATTAATAAAGCTGTAACGGATTGAAGTGGTTCCTCGAAGAACATCAGAAAATTACAAGAAGGAACAATTTTGATTGAAAATTTTAATGATGAACAGAGTCAATCTCTGTTACGTCTCAACAATATGGGTGGCATAAATGTAAGTGTGATATGCCAAAAAATCCCTAAATACCAGCCGAGGAGTAGCCTAAATTTGCTGTGACCTTCTGGAGATGGATGTAACTGAAATAGCTGATGAGCTTCGTACCTAGGAAGTTGTGGAGATGAAGCGAATAATGAAACAACAGAGCGAAATAGAAGAACCTAAAGCTTCCCTCATATTAACATTTAATTTTACCGTAACACCAGAGAAAATAAAAGTAGTTTACATGTCGGTTCAAATACAATCATTCATCCACAACGATGTTTCCAATGTCAAGGATATGGCCATACTATAAAATCTTGTTCAAAAATTGTAATTTGCACTTTGGTGCCAAAGATCGCAATGACATTAACTGTTAGGAGAAAGAAAGATGTAGTAATTGTGCGGGAATAAATTCAGCTAGCTCACAAGATTGCCAGACTCTTAAAGAAGAGAAGTTAATTCTCAAAATCTGTACGAATACGAAACAGAAACTATCTTTCCCAGCTGCACGAAGAGAATATATATAAAAAGAGACTGAAATCTTATAACCTGATTAAACCAAATGTCTCTTTTGCCGCCGTGACATCAAGCAAAGCCCCTGCAAATGCAGGTAACCAACAGTGCAGATCCTACAATGTACTAAAAAAACTTTTTCAGATGTTATCTGATGAAATTGCTTCATTTACTGCAACTATATTGGAGCTAACTAAGATGAATAAGAAGTCAGTGGTTGCAGCTAGCGAAACTAACGCTAGTGGGATCCCTCTTAAAATTCCTGTCCCCAAAGTTTTATCTGTAAAGGCAGGAGTAAATATAGTGCGTTAAGACATTTAATAAGCTTCCTGTTAGGGAAGCCCACGCAATCACCCCTTCTAGAATGTGGTCTGCGACTTCCCATTTTTCAAAATCTCCCTTCCATCACCTTGAATACTGGAGGATGTGGTTGAGAAACTGCCCAACCCCAGGCCATCAGAGTTTATTAAGATTAAAAATTCTAAAAAGAAAAACCGCATCACCTGCAATTAATTTTTCTACATATTTATCTGTAATTCTATATCTATAGTTACCTTTATTATGAACATTATCCAGTGGATCATTCAAGGTCTTCAATTTCACATTGAAGATGTTAGAGTACTGACGCACACACAAGAACCGTTTATAATGTGCTTCCAAGAAACACATCTTCTACAACAAGATGCAGTAACACTCAGGGGCTATTTCTGTGATAAGTGTGACTGTCTCATAGACAGTAGAGAGAATGGAGGAGTTGCTATTTTCATGCGGAATGAGATATCGGCTAAGTATATCACTTACCTTTAAGCCTTCCCATCACATATGATGATGTTGCAGACACCGTTGAGCAACTTACCTCTTTTACTTCCCTGATGCTCGAAAATGCTAGAAAATACATTCCACAAACATCTGGGAACGCTAGACATCTCTACGTTCCTGGATGGAATGACGACTGCCAAAATGCTATTAGAAAACGATGGCAGGCACTGCATAAACTTAACCTCAGACCTTCAAATGAATATCTGTATTTGTACCATAAGGCTAGAGTGATATGTCATCAGATATTCTTTGATGGTAGGAGAAAGTCGTGGACGAATTATGTAAACATCATCAAACACAGTACCTCTCCATCTACTTTTTGGAATAAGTTTCATGCGATTTGCAGATCTCAGAAACAATCTATTCTTCGACTTATATACGAAGGAGAACCTCTTACGTCATCTTCAGCAGTCGCAGCTAACTTGGCATATTGTTGCCATTCTGTATCTCTCACTTCATCATACACAAAAGAATTTCAGAGATGTAGCATACAGATGATACACTGTCATTGAATGTTGGTGATTTAGTAGGTGAAACAAATGCTCCATTTGCATTCAATAAGTTGTTGTATGCACTAAAAAACTCACGCAATCTCTCTCCTAGACCTGAAAACATTCATCTCATTACGCTGTCACATCTTCCCCATTCGGCACAACAACACCTATTGTGTATTTACACACGTCTTCCCATCCACCTGGTCAGAAGTTATTCTTGTAAGTAGTACTTTAAGTAGTACTTAAACCAGCTAAAGAAAAGCATGCCTCTCAAGCTACCGCCCTATCTCCTTGACAAGTGTTTTATGCAAACTAATGGAGAGCATGGTGAACTGCACGCTGAACAGAAAGAAAAAAAATATTTGTCTAGTCTTAGTTTTTCCTTCAAGGCTATTTGATGAAAGAGTTTAAGAATCAAATACCCCAGACTATCGATGAATTGAAGGCGAACAACATTTTGCATCAAGTGAGTCTGTATAACCACATGAAAGTACATCGCTGCACAGGCACTCCCACTTCGAACATCTTTTGTAAAATGTTAGTATATGTGTAAACTGACTCTACTTAATGTAAATACAGAGTTTAATTTACATCTTCATTTTACTTATAAAATGTTACATATCACAACTGTGTTTAATATATGGTGGTTTGGATTTAAGTTGCTCATCTTGTTTTTATTCTAAACATTGAAGGTAACAAGATAAAAACTTTTCTGCTAATTTAAACTAAATATGATAATAGCATATTTTGTATATTTCATCATTTTCTCATGTGTGATGTGATTTTTTTTTTAAATAAAAAAATATAATAAATCAAAAAATCACAATTGTAACATTTTCAAGTAACACAGCATAATATTTCAATGTTCAAGAAAGGGTCTTACTATGCTCTTCCATTGTCATTTGCAATAAATTATGAGCAAATTAAAAAGATTTTCCCAGTAATTTACTTAAAATAAATTAAAAAATTTTCTTTTATAGAACCGATATTAATTTGCTGATGAGTTTTTAAATAATATTAATTTAAAGAGAAGTCTTGTATTTATCGCATCGTAATTGTTTTCTCATAACTCAACATAATAGTTCAGCTTATAAGAAAGCAGCTTAAGAAAGAAACTATGTGGAAATTCTTCCCGCTTATTTGTCTGTTTTATTAAGATTAATGATGCAGATTTATCTGGATCCTGTTCAACATGTACTTTATGAGCCAAAAGTAATTTCCAATAGCAACTTCTGAATTGTGAATTATTTTTTAGTATGTTTTTTGTATTTAATGTATTTACCTTAAAATTATTTCATGTTTTTGTATTTAAATAATTAATATGGATTTTAAAACATCAATTTTTTATTTATCTTATAAAGATGTGACCTATGTAAGGCGTTATTATGTACTGATCAGAACAAACATTTATTTTATGTTCTAAATAATGCATTTATATACTACACACAACAAAATACTAAATGAACATACATAATTCAAATTAAATGCATTTTTCAATTATATCCTAAATACAAGTCTTCTTTAAAAAAAAGAAAAAAAATACTAATAACTGATACATCCACAGAAATGATTTAAATAATTACATTTGTTTAAAAAAGTATTTTAATGAAATAAATTTGATTCGGTTTTTAATTCAAAATTAATAATCTTGAATACTCATAATTTTCATTTACTTTCACTTACAATATCATATTTGAATCTATCTAGAAATATTTTTAAAATCTCTATCTAGAAATATTTGAAATTTTGTCTTAATAGCTTTTCTTCAGTGTTAAAATTATTATCAGATTTTTCATTCAATTGTTACCAAATTATTTCATTCGATCACGATTAGTGTTGCTGTTTTTTTGTTTCCCCCAGCTATTGCTTTGTTGCTGCTGCAGCAATATAACCGTAAAGGAAAAGTATAGAGAGTGGCTAAAATTTTGGATATCTACGGTTTTTCCAAACATTAAATTTTCAACACACTTTTATTCCAAAAAACACAATAAGTTACAGAAATTTCTGGAATATTGGTCTGTAATTTCATTAATATTTCTGAACCGGCTGAAAATAAGTTCTTTGTAAGTATTTTAAGCAATTTCTGTTTATGGGGGATTGATAGCATTAAATTTTGAACGAAAGGGAAAGAGGCAAAAAGTTTTTGCCTTTTTTATTTTTTGTATACTGCTTGTAGAAAATAGAGCTTCAATATGATGAAAGTACTCATTTTTATTTAAAATTCCAAACTTTTAAATCAATTTGATTTAGAGGTCAGTGATATTCAATATTATTTCTAAACAATTTTTACCTCTAAAAACTCTTTTGAAGGTTGAAATTTGTCCATAAATAAATATCCCAGCTTTGACCTGATTTTCCATATTATCAGACAAGGGGTATCACACATACACAAATATATATATATATTTTTTTTTTTAGTAAACTATAATTATCTTTATACTTATTGAATAATGTTGCACCAAATCAACCTGACATATTGAAGCAAATAATTACTCCAATAAATAAACTTTTTTAAGCCAAACATGACAAGGGGGCCGATTGGGATATGTACTTAAAATATATTTTCTTTTTAACGTAAATTTTCAAGATTGAAAATACAAATACAATAATGTAACCAGTGTTAGTGTAAATGATGTGGAAACATTTTTAAAAAACTGACAACACAGTTGTAGGAGTTTCCCATCACATGGTTTTTTTATGCAAGGCTTACACGCACAACTTAATTTAAAATATTTATCTTTTTATTTAAATATAATATTTTTTGGACGGCTGTACATCAGCGATACACTAGTGTTCCTTGTGATGACAGGGGGTACTGTTGATGCAGTATATCCACTTAGCCACTAGTTTACAGATTTTTTGGGGTTGGGGTGTGATTTTGTAAACCTTTTTACACAAGTATTATTTTTTAATCGTTAACAAATGCGCCTAAGGAAAATAAGACCTTAATTAGGTGAAATTTTGAGATACTGAGGGTGGTTTTTTTCTACAGCCTCACTCTCTTCACCTTTTAAATTGAAAATTTAATTTTATGATTCAGTAGTTCTGGTGATATAAGGTGTGAGATGTTGAGAAAAAATACATGTACATATGAATATTAACACCTGAAAAATTTCCGTTTGGTTTTTTGGGTCCCTTAGGTGTCAAAACGTCAAGATCTGGTGAAAACTGCATATGCAAATATTTGAAACGATTACAATACTTTCCGTTCTACAGCTATAGCTCTAAGCGGGAAAGTAAAAAAATAGAGTTGAGGAAGCGATTGATAGATTATACAAGCTGGTGTGTAATATTTATGAAAAAGGGGAATTTGCGTCAGACTTCAAAAAAAGTGTTATAGTCATGATACCAAAGAAAGCAGGGGCAGATAAATGTGAAGAATACAGAACAATTAGTTTAACTAGTCACGCATCAAAAAACTTAACTAGAATTCTATACAGAAGAATTGAGAGGAGAGTAGAAGAAGTGTTAGGAGAACACAAATTTGGTTTCAGGAAAAGTATAGGGACAAGGGAAGCAATTTTAGGCCTCAGATTAATAGTAGAAGGAAGATTAAAGAAAAACAAACCGACATTCTTGGCGTTTATAGACCTAGAAAAGGCATTCGATAACGTAGACCGGAATAAAATGTTCAGCATTTTAAAAAAATTAGGGTTCAACTACAGAGGTAGAAGAACAATCGCAAACATGTACAGGAACCAAACAGCAACAGTAACAATTGAAAAACATAAGAAAGAAGCCGTAATAAGAAAGGGAGTCCGACAAGGATGTTCCCTATCTCCGTTACTTTTTAATCTTTACATGGAACTAGCGGTTAATGATTTTAAAGAACAATTTAGATTCGGAGTAACAGTACACGGTGAAAAGATAAAGACGCTACGATTTGCTGATGATATAGTAACTCTAGCCGAGAGTAAAAAGGACTTAGAAGAAACAACGAACGGCATAGATGAAGTCCTACGCAAGAACTATCACGTGAAAATAAACAAGAACAAAACAAAAGTAATGAAATGTAGTAGAAATAACAAAGATGGACCGCTGAATTTAAAAATAGGAGGAGAAAAAATTATGGAGGTAGAAGAATTTTGTTATTTGGGAAGTAGAATTACTAAAGATGGACGAAGCAGGAGCGATATAAAATGCCGAATAGCACAAGCGAAACGAGCCTTCAGTAAGAAATATAATTTGTTTACATCAAAAATTAATTTAAATGTCAGGAAAAGATTTTTGAAAGTGTATGTTTGGAGCGTCGCTTTATATGGAAATGAAACTTGGACGATCGGAGTATCTGAGAAGAAAAGATTAGAAGTTTTTGAAATGCGGTGCTATAGGAGAATGTTAAAAATCAGACGGGTGGATAAAGCGACAAATGAAGAGGTATTGCGGAAAATAGATGAAGAAAGAAGCGTTTGGAAAAATATAGTTAAAAGAAGAGACAGACTTATAGGCCACATACTAAGGCATCCTGGAATAGTCGATTTAATATTGGAAGGACAGGTAGAAGGAAAAAATTGTGTACGCAGGTCACGTTTGGAATATGTAAAACAAACTGTTAGGGATGTAGGATGTAGGGGGTATACTGAAATGAAACGACTAGCACTAGATAGGGAATCTTGGAGAGCTGCATCAAACCAGTCAAATGAATGAAGACAAAAAAAAAAAAAATCTGTGGTTAGTAAGTTACTAAGTTAGTAAGACTAAAAGTCGGGTACTTCAGTTAAAATATTTTAATAATTTTTGCCAATTTTTTAATCGATTATTTAATTCTAATTTTTGATCGGTTTATCAAGTTACACTATCATTAAATATGTTATAGAGAGATAATGTTATATCTAAGAGAATTAAATTGAGCCCAAATAGTTTTACAAAATTTTTTTTCTTTTTTTAACAGTTACGCACTAATATAAATTATACAAATAATGAATAAAAAGTCCAGATTTAAATTTTTTAACTGAGCATTTTGATTTTTTTCTCAGTTGAACTCTGAATATTGGAAAATGAATTTATTAACATTTAAAACTCCTATGAGACATATGAAATAAAAATCTATCAAGGGCAGCGCCAGGAAAGTTATCTCTTTGCCAATTTTTTCAATATTTAAATATACTTTCTCTAAATTATTTTATCTCTCCAATTCATATACACACATAACTAAACTTACCTAAAATCGATGGCGGTGTAATGAGAAGATCGTGATACATGTAGCGTTCAACACGTTTTTTCAAAACTGTATTATCAACATTATAATTAGAAAAACTTGTATCGTTTAGATAATTTAATAATTTATTACCGGTGTTAATGTCCTTATTATTAAATTTAATATTATTATAATTATTTTCAATTTTATTAGTAATATTATGGTTTTTAAATAAAATAGCAAAATTTTGATTAATAAAACAATTAAAAATATAAATAAAAGTAGTTCTAATAAGTAACATGCTAATAAAATTAAATATAAAAGAAAAAACAAAATAAAAAACTGAGCAAATATTTTTATCTATCCACACCTTACTACTACAACAGAAACGGAGAAATAAAATTACAAAAAAGTAAACCGTCTCTTTTTATAAATTAGATGTAGTTATTTTATTTCAAGATGTTAATATAATATAACAAAAAAAATAATGAAAAGAACAATAAGAATAAATAAGAGAAATTTCATTTCATTATATCTTATCTTAACAAAATAATTGTAGTTTCCTCGTGCGTAACATGATAATGTATTAAATTGAGTACAAACAATCCGTTTGTTTTTATTTTCTCTAGATGCATTGTTATATTCAATTACCCTTAATTATTTAGTCTAGTTCAAAATTTTATTTATCCTTCTGATCTTCATTTATAAACTAATAAAACTTATTTTCTAAATCGATTTCTCTATTAAACCTTTGAAAAAGAAATGAATAAATATTTATTTTACATAGAACAGTAACAGTTTCCTAATGCCCGATAATATTTACGAGGGAAAATATTTTACAATAACAATGAAAGAAAAACTTTTTCGGTACAAATCGTTTTATTATTTCTCAAACAAAATATTCGGCTTTAAGATTTAAACACTTTTGAGTGAGTTTGTACCGTTTCTCGAAACATTTTTTCAACACTGAAATTAGTACCTCAAAAACACGATTTTGAAAAAATTCAACAGTTTCTTGAGATGATGAAAATCGCTGTCCGCGCATTTTTTTTGCATTTGGGAAGAAAAAGACGTAATTAGGCAAAAAATCAGGTGAATACGATCGAGGAGACATTAATTCAATGTTTTTCTCCGTCAAATAACCAATTGTTTGACGTGCTGTGTGAGAGCTGGTACTGTTACGATGAAGATCGGTGCAACGTTTTCTGTTATTTTTCCTGATTTCATTGATGACTTCTAATAAACAAATCGTATACCGGTCGGAATTAACTGTTTTTCGTTCCTCTAAAGCGATGGTCGCTACATGTCCAGTATAACCGAAGAAACAAGCGATCATTTTCTTGGAAGAATTTCGCGAACCGCTTTTGTTGGATTCGGTTCATCTTGAAACTTCCAAACAGTTGATTGTCGCTTAGTTTCCGGTACGGTTATTTCCGAGTTTCGTCTCCTGTTACGATATTGTACACGGATTTTTACGACATTTCCTCGGTCGAATTTTTTGATCGTTTCCTTACACCGATTGACGCGAGCCTGTTTTTGAGCTTCGGTCAAATTATACAAAATCCATCGGGAATAGATGTTTTTCACAGCTAAATGTTCATATGCAGAATCGTCTTCGATACGCCTATGCCTCTATTTCACGATAACTCGCACGCCGATCTTCTTCGATCGTGTTGCGCACAGCATCGATGTGCAAACCGTTTGTAAATAATCTTTTCTGATGATGGTTCTTTAACAAAAGTCGAAGGAAAGGATTCGATACATTGTTATTGAGTTAGGCCCTTACTAAAATCGTAAAAAATCATCCGACGAAAACTTTCACGCGAAATTTCTATCTTTTCGCAAAACTATTTTTTTTTTAAATTCTCACTGTAAACAAACTACTGAGCCGATTTCTTCCGCTGTTGTAACGAAAAAAAGTCAAATTTTACAACATCGGTAATATCATCTCAATAGTACCATATACAGGTCGATTGTAAAAATTTAAAGGCGACCTCTGTACAATGATGGGTGATAATGAATATCTGTAACTTGTGAAAAATGCTACCCTGACTTAGACTTGAACCCGGAACCTCGGAACGAAAGGCAAAAGGACTAAATGGGACCCAAATTTGAAAGTTTTTCTTCGTGTTTCATCGATCGCATGGGGGAAACGATTTTTTTCAGTAAACTGCATTAAAATCGTTTAAAAGCTTAAGACTTTAGGTTTAAAGTCTTTTTTTGTATGTCTACGATTTTCCTGAGCCGAAATATTCCACTTTAAAGAGAAAAGGCCACTTTTGTCTTTAATGCTACATATCTCACGATTTAAGCAACGTATTTACACAAATAAATATAGAAATTAAAAGGTTCTGATCTAGGTTTAATGAAAAATTGTGAGGTTTTTAATGTAGCGTTGCGGTTTTTGGCTTTTGTTCATTTTGTGCCGAGATATTGAAATCTTTAAAGATTGAGACTGCAACATGTATCACCCGCTCTCAGTATACCCGTCATGTATCACCCGTAACTCAATATCACGTTACTAATCAAAAAGAGAATTCGGCTCCATGTTACAAAACGCGGCGACTTACGGCTGTTTTTAAGTAAATTCGAGCCTGATATTAACAACTCGTTAAAATCACATCAGATTCATCCTTCAGAATAATGTTAGTGTAATTTTTGATTCGAAAGCTTTGTTTTAATTACTGTATTGTAATATTGAATATGCTATCACTATTGTTGTTATTTAACTACGAGGTGTGTGAGAAAAGTAATGAGATTGGTAACACTGCGAGCGATCTGGCAACGCTGTCTACCGGTCTGTGCTAGACCGGTTTGTTCATCCTTTCCGCATGCTCAATACGAGTTTCAACTCCGTTCAGCCAACACATAATTTTTGACAGCGCCATCAGTGACGTTATATTTTGTTGTGCGTTACGAAAATAGAGCATCGGAATTTAGACCGACGTTGTGCGATCAAGTTTTATGTTAAACTTGGGAAATCCGTGAGTGACCTTTGAAAAGTTGAAACAGGCTTTTGGGGAACATCGCTTATCAAGAGCACAAGTTTTCCGCCGGCACAAATCATTTTTGGAAGGCCGAGAACACGTTGAAGATCGACCTCGCTCAGGGAGACCTTCGATTTCAAAATCTGACGAAAACGTTGAGCGTGTAAGGGGTCTTGTGAGATCAGACCGTCGTTTAACAATTAAGGATGATGAGTGAACGGTTAAATTTAAACGCTTTCACCGTACATCAAATTTTGACAGACGATTTGGACATGCGAAAGGTTTGTGCGAAATCGGTGCCGAAAACCTCACAACGGAACAGAAGGACAATCGAAGAAACGTATGCGTTGATCTTCTTAAGAGGATTGACAACGACCAAGAATTCTTCAACCGTGTGATCACAGGTGATAAATCTTGGATATTTGAGTACGAATCCTGAAACAAAGCGGTAAAGCGAAGAGTGAAACACTCCGTCATCTCCTCGACCGAAAAAATGTGGAATGAGCAAATCAAAGATCAAAACCGTACCGATTTGCTTTTTTGACAGTAGGGGTATAGTGCATAAAGAATTTTTTCCTCCAGGATAAACTGTCAATCGAGTGTTTTACAAAGGTGTCCTTGAAAGGCTCAGGAAAAGAGTGATTCGTGTGAGACTAGACATCGCAGACAAGCGGATGCTTCATCGTGACAATGCCCCGTGTCACACGGCCATTTCCATCACGGAATATTTTACCTCAAAATGCATTCCTACGGTTCCTCAACCACCCTCCTATTCACCTGATTTGAGTGCTTATGACGTTTTCCTTTTCCCGAAATTGAAACGTATCTTAAAGGACGTCGTTTTGGAACTCCGGAGAACATTCAAAATACTGTGACCGACCGGTTAAAAGTCCTACCGGTTGAAGCCTTCCAGCGCTGCTACCAGGAGTGGGAACAACGATTCCGCCGGTGTATAGCTGCCCGAGGGAACTATTTTGAAGGGGATAATATTGTTGTTTGAAAAAAATAAAATCTTTGGTAAGTAAAAAGTCAGTTTCATTACTTTTCTTACACACCTCGTATATATCGGTCTCGTCAGATAATTTAGTTTCTGGTTTTTCCCTCTTTAATTTCGGAATGAAAACGTCATTTACATCTTCCTTATCTTCATCATTATCGTCGCGTATTTTTCTGACCGTTTCTTCTTTCAACGTCATCTCTATTTCTTCGATTTCGTACATGCCTTCGGGTAATTCTTGTCATTATCATAATAAGTCAGAACTGTTTTTGACTTTCTCGACATTAGGTATAATATTATTATAGGCTATCAGTTCTATTTTTTTCCATTCACCTTCTTCGAATTCAGTGAAAGGAAAAAATTCTGTATGAAACAAAATGAAAATAACATAATAAAAAATCTGTATGAAAATTCTGTAAAAAGTCTCATTACTTTTCTCACACACCTCGTACATAGATGCAATTGTAATTTTTTTGAAAGCAATTTTAATAAAAAATACTTCCAGATACGATTAATATGCGTTTTAGTTGCTCTCATTTAAAATGTAAGTTTCAACTCAGAAATAGGATATGCCACATTTAAAAACGATAACTGCAATCGCTGTTTTGAGAGCGCACCATAAACAATTATTATTTTAACAGAAGGTAATTTTAAAAATTTTGGGTGCGCTAGAAAATGTTTGATTCTCAATGTGGGGGCGGTGGGCGAAAAAATTTGAGAACCCATGATCTTAGACCAAATAAAACATATATATGTATATACGTTTATGTGTTTCCTTATATCTCAAGATTGACTGAACCGATTTTCTCAAATTTGGATCAAATATTTCTATATTGGAACATTGATCGTATTAATTTTATTTCAAAATTAAAAATTTAGGTCGTGTGGTATACATTATAAAACTAATTTCAATTTTTTTAGAGAAAACTTGATAAAACAAATTTGTTACCTATTTTGTTTGCAACAAAATCAAGCCATAATGTTTTGCTCTGAACAATTTTAATAATATGCAAAGTTTTATCATCGTTATTTAATAAGCATATATATATTGCCACATAAAGTATTATGTCATCTATTGGATTTACTTCAAAAACTCAGAATGAGTGTTTAAGATATACTCGTAAAAACGAACTGTCAGAATATTATCTGCTGCTCTAAATATGAATTGTGTAGACCGATATTTATTAAATTAAATATATTAACTTATCTTTGTGTTTACATTTATGAATGTGCAATCTTTCTTAAAAAGAACGGTCACATCTACAAAAATAATAATTTCTTATAATAAAAACCTCTGATGTGGACACCAAATCACTTCCTTGTACGCCTATTAAATTACTTTTTTTTTTGTCTTCAGTCATTTGACTGGCTTGATGCAGCTCTCCAAGATTCCCTATCTAGTGCTAATCGTTTCATTTCAGTATACCCGCTACATCCTACATCCCTAACAATTTGTTTTACATATTCCAAACGTGGCCTGCCTACACAATTTTTCCCTTCTACCTGTCCTTCCAATATCAAAGCGACTATTCCAGGATGCCTTAGTATGTGGCCTATAAGTCTGTCTCTTCTTTTAACTATATTTTTCCAAATGCTTTTTTCTTCATCTATTTGCCGCAATACCTTTTCATTTGTCGCTTTATCCACCCGTCTGATTTTTAACATTCTCCTATAGCACCGCATATCAAAAGCTTCTAATCTTTTCTTCTCAGATACTCCGATCGTCCGAGTTTCACTTCCATATAAAGCGACACTCCAAACATACACTTTCAAAAATCTTTTCCTGACATTTAAATTAATTTTTGATGTAAGCAAATGATATTTCTTACTGAAGGCTCGTTTAGCTTGTGGAATTATCCCTTGCCGTAAGGGTTGGTCATATCAAAATTTGTTTCAAACAAAAGTTTTAGATAACATTTAGAGGACCAATTTAAACCGATTCGATACTGTGCCTATTAAGGGAGATATAATTTTTTTGTCTTCGAAACCCCATTTTTTCCACCTCCTGTGCCAATGGTTGGTGATATCAAAAATCTTTACCGAATACGTTTTAGGCCCTTATCCAAAGAATAGTAAGAACTTTAAACGAATTCGAGATTTTAATTAATAAGAAAAATATAACGATATTTTGTTTTTTTGAAAAAGCCCCCGGCATTTCCACCCCGTGGTTCGATTTTGCCCATTTACAAACTCGACCAAGATTTTGGGTCTTTTATATTTTATGTATCAATTTGAAAGTGATTGACGCAAAATTACGTTATCGTGTCCACAAGAAGGTGAAATACACACACACACACACACACACACACACACACACACACACATATATATATATATATATATATATATATATATACATACATCCATTTTTTTTTGAACTGACGGTGGTTTTGGGATGTGTAACGCGAAGATATGTTCAAATCTTCTTGAAGTCGAATCACGGTACCCATTACAACAGGTAGCTTTCGTATGAAATCTACCTAAAAATTAGATGGAGGTCTGATTCGAACTGATGTGCCATCCCCTTGTAAGATCCAAATATTACATTAATTAAAATTTTATTTGGCTATAACTGTGGAACCGATAAAAATAAGTACCATTTGTGATATATCGTTAAAAAGCTCTCGATGAGGACTTATTACTGCGCTTAAGAAAAAATCCAAAATCCAAAATTTCAACGTACTAATCGTTTTTGAGTAATGCGATACACATACGTACGTGTAGACGTCACGTTGAAACTAGTCAAAATGGATTTAGGGATTGTCACAATGCATTTTTCCGTTGAAATCTGAAAAACAACATTTTTCGCGATCACAATACTTCCTTTACTTCGTATAAGGAAGAAAAACTTACCGCACCATGGAACTTTTTTAAACATTTTTTTTATAAATTAACGTAATACTTCAGCTTACAAGAGGGTCATATTCCTTTGCCATTTTTTAATAAATTGCCAGACCGTCTGAAAAATCTTCTTACCAATTTATTTTTAGTAAGCGTAAAACATTTTCTTTTACGGAAGCAATGTTACTTTGTTGATGAATTTTTAAACAATACTACTTGAAAAAAAAAAGATTTACTTGCATCTTATTCAACGCGTACATGAATATGTGCTCAAAATATTTTTTGATAGCGCCTTTTGAATCGCGAATTATTTTATAGTCGTTTTTTATACTTAAGGGTATTTATTTTAATGTTATTTCAAGCGTTGTAATTAAATAATTAATATGAACTTTAATTATATCTATTTTTTTATCTTATAATTTGTTTTTATATTTTTAATTTACCTTAAATTAATGCGATCGATACAACATATTTTTATGTTGCAATCAGACTAAAGATTTTTTCGCTATAACGTTTTTAGAATAGACTAGAAATATTTTGGAAAAAGCACGAATAAATTTATGACCGATTAAAATTATTTGATTCAATGAAATTTGTTCTATATTAACACTATGGCGGAAGTAATAAAATTGCAAGGTATAAACTTTTTGAGGCGCATTATAAAATTCATTTTTACACTTACTTCATCGACTGTTGTCGCGTAAAAAATAAATAATACAGTTCAAAACTTATAAATGTAAAACAAAGGAGAAATATTGACGGTTTAAATAAATAGAGAATAAAAATATTTATGATTATTAGTAAAAACACAATATTTATCGGCAAAAGTGTTGATGATATCGATATGTAGAAAAAAAGGAGAATTTACGGGTCAGAGAGGAAGGTAAAACAGGATATACTGCTTTAGAGATAGAAAGCCGAGTGGAGAAGGGTAAACGAATAAGAAGCAATCAAGATTTGAAGCATCATCACGAGATGAGATGGGCACTAAGATGGGGAGGAGACAAGAGGGAGAAGACTAAACGGGAAAATGAAATAGAGGTGTTTCAAGGAACAAGTAGTTAATAGATTGAACGCGGCGATTTAATGAATTTGCATTTATTACATCATATCGCCATATTGGATTGAGATTTAATTTTTTTTTTTTTTAATTTTTAAATATATTTTTTTAGATCTTTTGAAATTTTTTTAAAAAGCAAATAAAAATATAGAGAATGTTTATCATGAATCTTGAGTAAAGAAAATAGTAATTAATAAAATAAAATCAATTTAGAAAATAAGTCTAAAATGACGGCTTCATAAATCCAAAATGATCCAATTATTCTTCACACACACGCACACACACACACACACACACACACACACACACACACACACACACACACACACACACACACACACACACACACACACACACACACACACACACACACACACACACACACACACACATAACACACACACACCCAGAGAGAGAGAGAGAGAGAGAGAGAGAGAGATGGAATCACCTCACAGAGCACCCAAATAAAGACCAAGGATTAATTTAAGACCTGATTTTACATGATAAGCATTTCAGTAATTACGCATATGATCACCAGAAACGAAACAGCTACTGATCTGGTCCTCAGCCAGATCGTGTAATCTTTTCTTTTTCCTGTTTAACCTCCGGTAACTACCGTTTAGATAATTCTTCAGAGGATGAATGAGGATGATATGTATGAGTGTAAATGAAGTGTAGTCTTTGTACATTCTCAGTTCGACCATACCTGAGATGTGTGGTTAATTGAAACCCAACCACCAAAGAACACCGGTATCCACGATCTAGTATTCAAATCCATGTAAAAATATCTGGCTTTACTAGGACTTGAACGCTGGAACTCTCGACTTCCAAATCAGCTGATTTGGGAAGACGCGTTAACCACTGGACCAACCACCGGGTTGGTCCAGTGGTTAATGATGAAGAAAGAAGCATTTGGAAAAATATAGTTTAAAGAAGAGACAGACTTATAGGCCACATACTAAGGCATTCTGGAATAGTCGCTTTAATATTGGAAGGACAGGTAGAAGGAAAAAATTGTGTAGGCAGGCCACGCTTGGAATATGTAAAACAAATTTTTAGAGATGTAGGATGCAGGGGGTATACCGAAATGAAACGACTAGCACTAGATAGGTTATCTTGGAGAGCTGCATCAAACCAGTCAAATGACTGAAGACAAAAAAAAATAAAAGAGTTAATTGCTGTTGGAGATTTTCTTCAGTTGTAAAAATATTCAATACATCATCTATTCAATGTTCTGAGGTAACAAATTGTAGATATTTAATTTTAAAAAAATATTTTTTTTTAGATGCCTAAATCAAACGGATTAAATAAAAAGAGAGTAATTGCAAACTATTTTAATTTTTATGATTTTTTGAGGTTGTTTGAAATTAATGAAAATTGTATTAAACGACTTGTTTGTGAAGTATGGAACAGAAAATCAAATTTGAAAATAATAAAACAACATAATGATCAAATGAAAATGTAAGTAAAGTAGTTTTAGTAATGTAATTTATATAGTTTCAGTATTAAAACTCTGTGTATATATATATATATATATACACGAGGTTTTATTTTTTTTCAAGGTCCGATCGGTCGCGAAATAAAAACCCGCGCAAAAATCGAATGAACCTTTGCGCAGCGTCTCTATTTTTTCCTGTTTAGCCTCCGGTAACTACCGTTTAGATAATTCTTCAGAGGATGAATGAGGATTGATATGTATGAGTGTAAATGAAGTGTAGTCTTGTACATTCTCAGTTCGACCGTTCCTGAGATGTGTGGTTAATTGAAACCCAACCACCAAAGAACACCGGTATCCACGATCTAGTATTCAAATCCTTGTAAAAATAACTGGCTTTACTAGGACTTGAACGCTGTAACTCTCGACTTCCAAATCAGCTGATTCGGGAAGACGCGTTAACCACTGGACCAACCCGGTGGGTTAGATCGTGTAATCTGGTAATTCTCACCGGATTACACAACGGATGTAACCTACAGGTCCCTACAAATAGATACATAGCCGAGTAAACATGAGACCGGGTCTAGAATATTACAGATCCAGCATTCTTTGGATGGATCTAACAGGTTTTCCGACCCAAATCCACAGAACTGAAAATGTAGAAGAAAAAATCAAAGACAAGTAAAAGGAAAAGGGACGGGTAGCGGACAAGGATAATCTATTGCGGAAGGAACTGAA
Source organism: Lycorma delicatula (assembly GCF_047948215.1). Classification (NCBI taxonomy): domain Eukaryota; kingdom Metazoa; phylum Arthropoda; class Insecta; order Hemiptera; family Fulgoridae; genus Lycorma; species Lycorma delicatula. Next base: position 8,600,518 of record NC_134467.1, read on the forward strand.
GTACTACACACATCAAAAAAAAATCTCATCGTAGGAGGCACCACGATCGATAATACATCGGAAGATCAGGGTCGTTTGCATCCTGACGGGAAAAAAATACATTACTTGCGTACTATTGCACCGACCAAGTTTTTTACTTCGCAAATTATGGAGCAACTGTTATAAATATTCATCTTCCAAGTACAAAATGTTTCTGTGCTTCCGAGCATTTCGGTATTTGTTTTAAATTAACAAGGTTTTTAAAACAATAATATTATAAAAATCCGGAATTGTACGCCGTGTGGAATTCTGGAACCGCCAGTCTAAACTTACAAACTTCAATTTCACCGACCTTATTTTGCGTTATATCCGTCTAGAATCCCCGTTTTTTTTTACTTTAATCCCGCTGATGTTTATAGATAATGATACGGACTCCTATCTTTATTCATGAGCAACAGTAAATCAACTCACAGTTCATTCTGTATATCGTTTCACTTCATTCCATAATTTTTGTTAATACTCTTAAATTTAGATCGATCCAAACCAAAGATCACGCTGAAAAATCTGATAACGTGAAACGTATTACATATTTTTACTTCTATCAACTGTATTTTTTTTTTTTTTTTAATCTATGAATGCATTCACCACAGAAGCTTCGTAAGAATATAAAAATGAAAATAGAAAAAAATTCCATGTATGATCGGGATTCGAACTCAGGTGAGACGCTCCCATTAAGCCACGGAAGTGAAACTTCTCGATGCACCATTTTTTAATTTAAAAAATATGTATTTATAAAATACATATTTTATAATGCATAAAAAATCTTAACTAGAATTCTATACAGAAGAATTGGGAGGAGAGTGGAGGAAGTGTTAGGAGAAAACCGATTTGGTTTCAGGAAATGTATAGGGACAAGGGAAGCAATTTTAGGCCTCAGATTAATAGTAGAAGGAAGATTAAAGAAAAACGAACCGACATACTTGGCGTTTATAGACCTAGAAAAGGCATTCGATAACGTAGACTGGAATAAAATGTTCTGCATTTTAAAAAAATTAGGGTTCAAATACAGAGATAGAAGAGCAATCGCTACATGTACAGGAACCAAAGAGCAACAGTAATAATTGAAGAACATAAGAAAGAAGCCGTAATAAGAAAGGGAGTCCAACAACGATGTTCCCTATCTCCGTTACTTTTTAATCTTTACATGGAACTAGCAGTTAATGATTTTAAAGAACAATTTAGATTCGGAGTAACAGTACAAGGTGAAAAGATAAAGATGCTATGTTTTGCTGATGATATAGTAATTCTAGCCGAGAGTAAAAACGATTTAGAAGAAACAATGAACGGCATAGATGAAGTCCTACGCAAGAACTATCGCGTGAAAATAAACAAGAACAAAACGAAAGTAATGAAATATAGTAGAAATAACAAAGATGGACCATTGAATGTGAAAATAGGAGGAGAAAAGATTCTGGAGGCACAAGAATTTTATTATTTGGGAAGTAGAATTACTAAAGATGGACAAAGCAGGAGCGATATAAAATGCCGAATAGCACAAGCTAAACGAGCCTTCAGGAAGAAATATAATTTGTTTACATCAAAAATTAATTTAAATGTCAGGAAAAGATTTTTGAAAGTGTATGTTTGGAGCGTCGCTTTATATGGAAGTGAAACTTGGACGATCGGAGTATCTGAGAAGAAAAGATTAGAAGCTTTTGAAATGCGGTGACATAGGAGAATGTTAAAAATCAGACGGGTGGATAAAGCGACAAATGAAGAGGTATTGCGGCAAATAGATGAAGAAAGAAGCGTTTGGATAAATATAGTTAAAAGAAGAGACAGACTTATAGGCCACATACTAAGGCATCCTGGAATAGTCGCTTTAATATTGGAAGGACAGGTAGAAGGGAATAATTGTGTAGGCAGGTCACGTTTGGAATATGTAAAACAAATTGTTAGGGATGTAGGATGTAGAGGGTATACTGAAATGAAACGACTAGCACTAGATAGGTAATCTTGGAGAGCTGCAACAAACCAGTCAAATGACTGAAGACAAAAAAAAAGTATTTATAAAATAATATTTTCCGTAAATCGATTTAGTAATAGATTATGAAATTTTTTTAAGTTCTTAAGATATGTCTTAACGTCGATGAAATTTACCGAAAAATTTCATCAACAGTTAATCAAATGAATTTTTTCGATTCTTAAGTTATGTTGTAATAGGTTTTATTAATGTGTAATCGCTAGTTAATTCGCCAGTTCGTCCAATAAATAATAAATATATAATCTTCTTAATTAATCGCCTAAAATAATTTGAATACGTATATTAAGGTCACCTACATTTCATTTAACTACAAAAAGTGTCTGTGTGAGAATGCCATGTCTGACCGGTATTCGAACCCGGAACCCTCGGATGAAAGACCGAGACGCTATCGCTCGCGTCACGGAGGCTGGCTAAGAATTTTTAACCTATTAAATGCGTAACATCTTTGAGAGAAAGCATAACATGTCGGTTTAAAAATATAAATTTTGCGACGGTAAATTAAACCGTTTTTTGTTTTTGTCGTCTTTGCAACCATCTTCGTCGACTAATTAATATATTTGACCGCAATAATGAACATACATAAGTAATTACAAACACTATATAGTACTAGAGAGATACCGACGAAACCTGAATTAAAAAAAAATCCCTTTCGGTACGCCGGAAGGCGGAGGTAGAGTTCACCGGTGCTAAGTAGGGGGATAAAAAAGATTTCCACCTTAAAATTAAGAAAAACTTCAAATTTACTCAATACGACAACAGTTGCACGTGAAAAAAGTTTCACAAGCCCATCTTACAATTCTAGCAAAGTGTTGGTCATCCCCTGCCGTAAGGGTTGGTCATATTAAAAATTGTTTCAGACAAAGGTCTTAGGTAATATTTAGGGGACTAACGACCACTTTAAACCGATGCGATACTGTACCTATTAAGGGGGGGGGGTATGGTGTTTTTTGTCTTTAAAATTCCATTTTTTTCACTCCTTAAACCAACGGTTGGTGATATCAAACGACTTTACTTAGATAACTTTTATGCCCTTACCTAAAAAAATAATAGGAACTTTAAACGAATTCGATATTTTGCTTAATAAGAGAGTTATAGCGATATTTTGTTTTTTCGAAAAAGTCCCCGCCATTTCCACCCCGATGGTCCGATTTTGCCCATTAACCAACTCGATTAAGATTTTGGGTCGTTATATTTTATGTATCAATTTGAAAGTGATTGGCGCAAAATTACGGCAGTTATAATGTCCACAAGAAAGTGAAATATATATGTACATATATATATATATAAACTTTTGAACTGACGGTGGTTTTGGGATCTGGGATTACGAAACGCGAAAATATGTAGAAATTTTCCGGAAGTCGAGAATAATGGTACCCGTTACAATAGGCTTTCTTATGAAATCTACCTAAAACATTAGATCGTCCAAAAATATAATGAAATAAACTATTTTGTAATTTGGGGTTTTGCCCATTTACAACCCCTTAAAATTGGATAATTCATTCGGTTTGAAAAATAGATGTTTTACGTAAATATAAAAACAATAATTTATTTTTAATTATTAAAGATCTTTTACTGATGTTGAATAAAAGTCCATTTAAAACCAACACCTGGTTTTTTAAACATCGGACCTTTAATTATTAAATACCACGTCATTATTTTCAAGACATTTAAATATTAAATGATGCATTGATGTTAGTGTAAGCTTCCCTATCCTATTCGTATTGTACTATAATAAATATAATATTAGATTTAAACTTGTCATATTATAATTTATTATAAGCTTGTCATTACACCTGTGATATTCGTATTTTTTTTATAAATTTTGTTTTTATAAAATAGGCATTTTTAATATTATTACGTTATTACGTTCTAAAAAAATTAAATTTTTATCTCTTTAAATTTTAAATAGGAAGTGTAATAATATTTTTTATTACATCAGACCGGAACACTCGTTTATAATTCTGTTTTGTAATATGTCACATTAGAATATAAACAACAAATATATATATATATATATATAATATATAGGGTTGAATCGTGGTACTCGTTACAATAGGTAGCTTTTTTTTATGAAATCTATCTAATATAAACTGGATTAACCCAGTCTTCAGGTGACTGCAGCGACATCATCTATTTACCACCATCTATCACAGAAACTTTTTAATGTTTTAGGTTTCTAGTTTAAAATCGGGATACCAGTAAAGTTATATAAATAGTTTTAGTTAGGTTTGAGCGCGCGATTTGGGATTTCGTTATCGTCGGTTTTGAATTAATTGCACTAAATTTACTGTAATTGATTTATCAGTTAACGAATAATCTTATAGTTTTTATATTATAATCTAAAAATAAAAAAATAAATAAAGAAATTAAGTTCAGTTTTCGTCATTCTACGGAGCCTATTATAATTTTATTCAGTGTGCAGAATCCAGGGTAGCTGTTGGGAATGCGTAGTGCCCCGGGAGATGGATTTAAGGGGCATAGAATCTTAGTTTAAATATAAAAGGAAAGTTCTTCTTTTTTTAGCCGGTCTTGCTAACTAATTTAAAATTTGAATGTGTTTCGATTGCACATTATTTATTTAAAAATAAAAAGATTAATAATTATTTAAAACGTAAATCTTGTTTGGATATTAACACCGAGTACCGATACCAAAACGCAGGTTGACATCTCTTTTTAAACGGATCGATACAGAATTGGTTACATCGGCCAATAAGAGCAGAGTATTTCAGGGCGTGCGCGTTCGCTACTTATCTCATAAGCGTGCAAACGGCGATTGTCCGGAGAGAAGCTGAATTCAGATTTACGGACCGTTTAGCGTCTTTGTTTGTATCTGCGCAAGACGGACTAGTAAACGTGCAAGCGGAAAACGTCAGTAAAGCAGATAAGAACAGAGGGCGCTGGTGTACAGATTGGTTACAACGAAATCTGTCGGCAAAAACATTAATTCTCTACTTGTCGCATTTAGCGTGTAGTGTAATAATGTGGTGACAGTAAGTCGACTGTGAAGTGTAGTTAATTATTTATCTTACGTTACCGTATTCGTTGTACTTGTATTTCTTTGTATCGTTATAAATACGCTGTATATTAGGTTTTATAAGGAATTAATTTAATATCAGATTATTAACGTTTTAATATAATTTCCTATGACTGTTTACTTTCTGATATCGGTAGTTTATTTTATAAACTGACAGGACAATAATTTTACGTATATTCATTTTATCTAATATATCTAATAAAATGATTAACAAAACAGTGTCATGTAGTTTCCTATTGAAGTGACAATATGGCAATTTATTTAAAAGTAATTATAATACTTAATACAAAACTGCAAAACTATCGCTGATTTTATGAATGAGACGTAGTAAACTTCTTGTAAAAGGTAAGTTATTTAATTGCATATGTAGATTTTAGGAATTAACCTTTTTTTAAAATATAAACATCCAGGGTTAATTTAAGATAAATAAATTAATATTGTTAATTTTTTTAACATTATGGAAATTATTTTGAAAACGACCTGGAATACGTGTGTGTTGTTTGTTAGTAATAGCAAAATATGCAGTACGGAAAGATATAGATTTTTATTGGGAAGGATTAATTGTAACTTTTGTTGATAACCAACCAGATAAATCTTAATTATTATTTCAGTTAAAATATTAGCAATTTATTTAGTAACAACATTTTGTGCTCCTTTAATTCTGTTTTCTTATTTTGTATGTTGATGAAAGCATTTTTATTTTTTGTTAACGTAGTCGTAAAAATTAATCTGTAATCGACGTATTTAACTGAAAGATGTGATGTGGTTATTTGATATTTGTTATAAATAATACTTTTTTTGTATTATCTCCTCCCCCCATATTTTATACCATGTGCACATTTTTTTTAGCACTTCTGATATAACTTAAATTCATTTAAGTAGTGTGTATATTTTTTTCAAAGTGACTTGTAGAATTGAATTTTTTATCGGTAAATGTAAATATGTGGAAACCAAATTTTGCATGTCGCTGAATAGTTGAATTGGTTATAAAATTAGTAAAGAATGTAGGGAACACCAGGAACATCTAACTCCTTGGTACGATCTATGCTAATAATCCATAAATCTACTGATTTAATAATTAAATTATTCTGAAAGATTACTTAAAATTAAATAGGTTTTTCCATTAAATAGTATGAATCTGTGATTTAATGTACAATTTATGTTAGGTTGTTAAAGAAAGATAACAAAATTTTTAAGTTAGGCTAGTTTTTTTTTGTTAGGGTACTATTATAATTATCCATAATTTTTAACATTAGCAGGAGGAAAGACTTGATTATTGTAAAGGAAATTGATTTTAATGGTTATTACTTGAATTTTAAAATCTGTTATACCCCTCGGTTATTTGTTCCCTATCAATAATTATTAACAACTGCTTAAATTAGGTTGACATTACCTTCTGACATTAGAACTTACAAACATACTACAACCATTATTACATTTATTATTTGTGTTCGTAATGGAGTGAAAATTATTAATTCTCCATTAACAGTATTCCTTTTTCTTTCTTGTGACAAGTAATGTAACTAGATTTTGCATTAGGATAGCTCCTGACTTATAATTTAAAAATGTTTTCAGAATCAGTTGAAGATTGTATGTAAAAATCAACCAGTAGTATAAAATCTTTTGTCTAATACATATATATAGTTGTTTTTGTAATTTTAGTAGTCGGAGTGGCTTAATGTATAACTTGGGTTTAATTTCAAAATATTATAATTACTTTTGTTTTAATTTTTGATGTATTTAATGACATGTTGCAGTAGTAAATAATTCATGTTAGTACACATATTACACACAAAAAAAAAAAATCAGGTTGCTGTTTGATCAACAGTCTGAAAACAACACAAAGGGATTTGTATGATATCTCAACATACCCTGGATGATTGTGTGCCATCTATTTACTGGATATTCAAAATTTCCCTGCAGTCATCATCATGATCGTTATGGTAGACCATTTAGCTTGTTCCATTGTCATAGATTTGATCTTGGTTTTTCAGTTGTTCCCGCCATTTCTTACTCAGCCATCCTTCTATTACCAGTTGCTTTGTAGTCCCAGACAATCTGTTATTCTGGTCCCATCCATCCTATCTAAATTACTCATATATCTGAGTTATTTAGTAGAAAATGGTTAATGGATCATCTCTCTGATGATCCTGCTTATCCTGTAAAAAGTATAGGTAATTTTTTTTTATTAGTTACTGCTTTGCTTGATATTTTCATTCTGGATTAACTTTTTTTTCTTATAAAATTTTATACAACAATTTCTGATTGTGGATTATTGATGCCATTTAATTTTGGTTAAAATTGGTCAAGGAAGTAAAGTACTAATCTGTTGGGGGCAAAACCCTTGGTACCCAGACTTGCCGGCCAGGATTTTTTCTTCTTAGTTTTTTTTTAAATTGCCTTGTACATAATTTTTCTTTTTGTAAATAAATAAAGTACTGTAGACTTTTATTACAGTACAATAACTCCTCAATTTATTACGCAGAGGTTACAATCAATAACACGTCACATGAATTTAGACAGTAGCAAAGTATCAAGTTTTGAGTTACCTTTTAACTAAAAAATTGTCGTTATAATGTAATATTACATATATGAATTTACTTTATAGTCATCCTTTAATTTAAAATGATAAGTTTAATTTAAATTCAAAAATATATTTCATTTACATTTCTAAAATTCTAAAAAAGAAAAAAAATCATTTTTTGTTTATTATATTAAAAACAAAACAAGCAAATTAAATTAAATTTCTGGACTTTTCGGTCTTAAAATGAAATGATTGACTCAGCCATTTAAAAACTTTGAAATCAGTTGTTTACGTAAAATAGTTTTTATTTGTTTTATTATCATTTCTATTATGATGTTCTCCATCTGTCGATCCTAAACATCGTTAATAATTCATTTTATATTTCAATTGGAATAACGTTCTTCTGGTAACTGTCTTCTACTTCTTAGTGCTGTTTCAATGTATACAAAGTTTTTTTTTTCTTTAACAATCATACATTAGTTGTTTTGTACTGTAAAGATGTAATATTTTAAACTGCAGTTCATCCATTGAATGTATTACTACTACTAAATACATCTATCAGTTCTACTACTAAATTATTCTACTCTCTCTTTAATATTAATCCTTTTTATTAATTATTTTTCATATCGTTAAGCAGTATTTATTAACATGAAAATTAAATTTATTTTATGAAAAATTTTACTGTTTGATCAGTTGTATTGTGCTTATAATATTTAGTAAAAAAATCTTTTTATAACACCCTTCGGATCATTTACAAGCAGATATTTTCTTTGCATATCAAATATTCATACCCTAATTACTTGATTAAAAAAAGAAAAAAAAAGGTAAATTAAGACCATACAGTTCTCAAAGGTTTGTTCAGTTAAAATTGCTAGGAAGATATCAGTAGATGCTAATTTAGACTTTAAGGCGTCAGAATGAACTAGGTAAGTTTCACATCATTTTTTTATTTAACTTTATTAGAGATAATAACATCCTTATTTCAATAAAGCAGGATTCTCTTTAAGAATAGAAAACAGAAAAATCAACATCCTCATCCGATGTAAATAGGTGATCTCTGTGGTGGAGCGGTAGCATCTCTGGGGCTCCAGGTTTGAATCTCACTCTGGCATGACATTTTTCATACACTACAAAATTCCATTTCCATATTCCCATGTACAAATTTCAAAATCTTTTCTGGTGATTTAATGATTTAATCATTATTACAAACAAATATATATATATATATTTATTGTTAAAATGTAAATAGCATTCACTTGATGGAAAATTAAAAGTTTTAGACTTGTTTTAAAATCTTTAACCTTTATCAGTTGACTGTTTTATTGTTTGAAAATTAATAATCATTTAGGTACATTTCATTATAGTGTTGCATGAGAATGGGTAGATTAGAAATATCTACACTTCAATGTAGAATATAATTTACATCATATGGAGATATTGAATTTTTGCTTTCTACATCTAAAGAGAATCGTTATTCATTAAAATAAAGATATTGTTTTCTTTTGGAGTTAAGACGATTGATGTGAAACTTATATCTTAAGACTTGATTTGCTGATTTTTATGATGACTTCAGAATATAAGTCATTGATATTAAAGTTTGATTATAGTCGGTCAAAGGAACGGGGACATTTTGTTACCGCTGGTCATACATTTCATAATTTTAGACTTGAGTCATTTTTTTATGCAGTTCTGTACTTGCATACGTTCCACTTAATTCTCCTAAGTAGTAGTTATCAAGTGTGAGGCCCTCAGTAGCTGGAGTTGCAAGCTAAGAAAATTATGCAACAACTCTTTACCAGAATTATTTAATTTGACAATCGATAAATAATTTTAGTTACAATAAATAATAAAGCGGAATTAAAGCGCGCTGCTAGTAGTAAAATGATTAGCCTCATTACATTTTTTATGTAATGTATATTTCAAAATTTTTAAGTGAAAAATATTAAAATCTGTGTTGCAAAATTCTTCTCCTGTTTTATTTTTGTGTGCGCGCGCATTAGTATTTTATTTATCGGTACCGGACAAGACGGTTCCAACTGTTCCAATCAGAGGTAATCCCGCTGTGGATTGATCATCCCTTTTCAATTCCCTCCCCTTTCTGTATATTTTATTCCCTCTTCCTTCGACGGGTACCATGGGAGTTAAGTCGGCCACTGCCTCGGTTTCATCTGCAGGATCATGTTGACATTTTCTAGCAGCCGGTAAGGCAGCTATTTTTTTATTGGAGCTCAGTAGGGTAGTTGACCCTCTGTGCCTCTGGGATTTTGTTTCCTATATACGTCTGCATCTATCTTGTTTTTTATCTGGCAATAGCTGAGGCGCTTACTGAATGAAGCCTTGCTTCATATTTCTTATGAAATTTAATCTGATTTACAGCATCTGTTGGCTTTATATTATGAGAATGATTTTATCCGATCATAAATTCACCGAGATAGCTTTTATATTAGGTATATTAGATTTTTGAAAAGTTATTTGATGAATAAGGAATTGTCAAGGAAGTTATATCATATATTGTCTTTAATTAAACATTTTGCTCAAGCGTGTTTTTTTCTTAACTTATCAGAAAATAATAACATTAAATAGTTTTTGTAAAAAAAAACTTTGTAAAGCACACCCTAGAAATATTCACAAGTTTTGACGATTTCATCCTTTTTGACTTTCGATATAATATCTTTTATTATGTTTTTCTCAAAGGCATTATCAGGGCGGGAATAATTTTTTCAAGCGCCATAGACTGTTATCGGTGATTAGCTGCTAAAATATTATAATAATTTGTGGTTTAAACTAAATTCAATTCTTAATTTAAGTTTGGATATCAGAGAACCGGTACATTAAACTTTGGCCGTAGGTATGTTACCTTACATCACATTATTCGGTTTCTAGGATAATTATTACCAAGATTTTACAGATATTGCAGAACTGTTAGGTTGTGTGAGATGCGGTTTACTGTCTTTTCTACTACCCAAAGATTTCTAGGATTTTGATAAACCAATGGAAACAAAATGTAAATTTTTAATTTGTTTTTCACGATATTGTTTCGTTCCTAGTTGAGCCAGCTTATGCTGTGCTCTGGTGTCCACTAGCACCGGCTTGTGAGTCAAGCTGTTATATTCATTCCAGTCGAGAATCCCGCCGGGTGCGGTCATGTAATTCGTCTAATGTGACATTCAAGTACCGGATCCCGCTTGGAGCAATCGTGTAACACCTAGTCTAAGATGACTAGTGGGATTTAGCATTTTACAGTGTAATGTGTCTCACGTAATTTATTAATTGTATTCGTTTATTTCCGTCTAATGCGGTTAATTATTCATATATCTAATGTGACTTATATTATATTTTAAAGGCGTCTAATGTGACATTAAATTTAACTATTCAATGGAATGCAAAGTTGGCAGGAGTTTATTACTCCCTACTTTATCGCAGAACCTGGACAGAGTCCCTTGCTGCTGGATAAACTATTCAAGAAGAAAATGGTTTTAGTTCATTTCATCATTTCAACCAAATACAGTCCGTACTAGCCCTAAAAACTTAACAGATTTTAAAAATTTAGTTTATAATGTCAGCTATACTTTTTTTGTTGTGGTTTTTATCAAATGGATTCATAGTTTACGGTATTTTTTCTTCAATGACCGTATCAAATACATTAGTTTTAATATTAAAAAGATTAAACATTAAAACTGCAGAAAATATTGCTTTTTCCCTCGACTTAAAATTAATTAAATTTACTCTTTTAAGTCAATTTGACTTGAAAGTGCGATGAAGTTATAACTTAAAAATGCATCATAGTTTTTAAAAAAAAATTTAATTGTAATTTTTAACGGTTTTAATATATAAAAACCGTGTATTTGATATAGTTGCAAATATATAATAATACATGTACTATGAAGTCCCTTTAACAAAATAGTATTGAAAAATAAATGTGTATATATATATATATATATATATATATATATATATATATATATAAAGTAACATTGTTATTCTGTAAATAAAAATTAGCATTAATTTCCTATCTTCTCTCTATATTACTGGATTACTTAACAGTATGATTCAAACTGCTTTTTTTCAATTTTGGGGTCTAGTGTCAGTATGATTTTCACATACCGCCAGATATTAAATGGGGGGGGGGGGTTTATTAAATATTAAAAAGGAATTACATTCCCGGCGATTATACCTAGAACAACCATAATAAAGGGGAAAGTTTGGTGATCACATCAAAATTGGGGTAAATCTTTACATTTTAGAGTCCAAGTCTAAGTAGTTCATCTAGATAAAAACCCCCATGTATGTGCATGTGTGAGTCGCACTGCTTTTGGCCTTATATCTCAGAATTAACCAAACCGATTTTCAAATTTGGCTCCCATGAGGCATTGATAATGATAAAAAAAAGAAATCAACCCTTACCTTTTTAAAATTGAAATATTATTTTTTTTCACTCCATCTCCCTTCGGTTTAAATATTTTTCAAAAATCTTTTCACTTTATACATGGAGATATTGAGAAATGTATAGGATTTTTCTTTTTTTTAAATTTTAGGCTCCAGACCTAAAATGTAGAAAAGTTTTTTGAAAATGTTAATTTTCATAATCTTTATTGAAAGGGGTTAGTTGTAGAGAAAATTTTACTTAAGTAGATTTGTTAAGCATAACCTCTTCATATTTTTATGTAAATATATAAAACCTGAAAAAAAGCAAATATAAATAGCTTATGAATGTTTTTAAAAAAAATGTTATGTAACATTTATTTCTCATCTCCAAAAGATATAATATATATTAATTTGTGGCTTTAACTCTTTTAATTTTATTATTATTTATTTAATTTTTTTTTTTGTATTTTCCTGCAACACTTAAAGGTACACTATTTATTAATTACAGTAGTTTTGGCACTTATATTATATTCTGGACCCAAATTGTGAAGCAAATATTTTTATTGTTATTTTAAAAGTAATACTATACTTTTTCAGTATTTTTAAACAATTTCCTTTTAAATTAATTTTTTTTTTGTTAGGAATCGCTTCTTAATAAATAAAATTTTTCCCCACAAAGTAAGAAAACCCTAAAAAAATTATTTGAAATTTGAGAATTTTGATGGTGAAATCTTTTTGGTAATAATCGTAATGGATAAAAAAACTTGATTCTTTGGTTTACAAATTTAAAAAATTCAGAAAAATCTTCTTTTTTTTTAAATTTTTCGATCTCTACGTTTATAAAACTAATTCGGTGAATAGTTATTAAAAATAGTTTCTTAATACGGAAAAATTGAGCAAAAAACATAAAATGATTTTTTAAGGCTATTTTATTTTACTATTTTTTTTTTTTTTTATAAATTGTAGAATTTTTTACGTTTTTACAATCTATTTTTTAACTGGCCGCAGCCGAGGAAGTTGTGCAATATTTTGCCAGCTTTTTTTTAAAACTTTTGTCGATTATTATGAGGAGGAAAACGTACTAAACAATTTCTAATCGCTTAGTAATGACCTTCGTGGCGGGACTGGTTGCCACTTGTTTTTCATTCACAAGGTCCTAATTTCAAATTTCGGTCAGACTTTGTATTTATCGTACGTTACAAAATTCGTTATATAAAGTAATTGTAATTTGGTCAAAGCCCATTGTCGCTTTGAAAATAAATAAAATTACTCTATCGTAGAATTTTTTATAGGGTTCTGGTATTTAATTAATAATGACGTGTCTATCGAATAAATCTAAGTTGGCGTAATTACATAGATTATGTAATTTTCCGATATATTACAAGCAATTCCTCGCGTACAGTATCATAATTCATTAAAACATAACCTTCATCGCAAAAAAAAGACGGTAACAAAAACATTTTTAATTTTACTACAGTTAAATCTGGATACAGACAGTCTCCCGCAACGGATCCTCATACAGAATTATTCTAATCGTTTCATATAACTTAAACAAACGTGCTGCACAAATTAAAAAAACCATTTCATTTTCGTACATATTTTAGATAAAATATTTTTAGCTGAAGCCCATCGGTAAGACAAACACTAAAAGTTGGAATAATGGTTTACAATAAAACTTTTTAAAAGAATCACGCTTCAATATTCATACAGAACCGTTAAAACAAAATAGAAACTCAGATAAAAGATTAATATTAAGCTAATTTCATCTATCTAGTACGTCTGTAAAGTTGATTTCACAAAATTTAAGTAGTTTTACGTAACCCACCGGGTTGGTCTAGTGGTTAACGCGTCTTCCCAAATCAGCTGATTTGGAAGCCGAGAGTTACAGCGTTCAAGTCCTAGTAAAGCTAGTTATTTTTACACGGATTTGAATACTAGATCTTGGATACGGGTGTTCTTTGGTGGTTGGGTTTAAATTAACCACACATGTCAGGAACGGTCGAACTGAGAATGTACAAGACTACACTTCATTTACACTCATATATATCATCCTCATTCATCCTCTGAAGAATTATCTAAACAGTAGTTACCGGAGGCTAAACAGGAAAAATAAAGAAAGTAGTTTTACGTAGGACAAACAGGACGTATTTTTATTAAATTATGAAGAACTCGTAAAAGCACATGATTGCGTCTTTCAATTTGGTAGGAAATATTCATAAATATTAACTGAAAACGTTTAAATCTTACACCAAAAATAACAATAAACAGAAATTAGTTACTAGCGGTTTGAAATACTTATTTTTATTATTATTTTAATACGGTTTAAATTGATATAGAATCTTTGAATACATCGTCGACAAACATAGATTTTTCTTCAATATCTGTGCCTCATTTAATAATACATGCACCTACCGGCATGTTTTTGAAGAAGCTTAATTTTATAGCGAAAGCTAACGTAGAATCCGCTAATTTTTATAACTTTCGCCCTAAAGAAGATAAACTTTTGTAACTTTAGAAATGGCTTAATGTTTTTTTTTAATAAGACTCATTGCGGATACCAAGGTCTATATAATTTTTTTACGTATATAAAATTTGACTTACGTGGATCTACGAAGTTGATTTCACAAACTGTAATTTATTTTGCATAGAAGAGCAGGCCGTAACCTTTTTTTATAACGTACGAAGAAATCGTGAAAGCACTTATAGGTTCAAGACATTCGGGTTTACCTACTTTGTCTTATTTTTGAGTATATGAAAAGGTTTTTTTTTCGTTGTAAAGCCCTATAGTTGTAACATACGCTTTCTCCATTTCCCGGTCTCTTGTAAAACACCATTTTTTGTAAATCTGTTTTTTGTCGGGTCATTTCTTCTAAATTTTTTGATTTTTCAAAAGTTTGAATTTAACGAAATCTGTGCATTTTTTAATATTTGTCGTGAATTTATTTTTTTTTCTTTAAAATATTTGTAATCCAGTTTTTCGCCTATATTTTTGAGAAAATTAATTTGATTTTCTGTCGATTTTATGTTTTGGGTTTAACTGGTAAATCAACCGACGAAACCCAAACGGTTTATTTTGGTCCTTCTTTGTTTTCGTTCTTAGAATTACGGGACAGTTGTTTAATTTATATAGTTGAAGATTCCAAGATGTAATTATTTTTTCTAAAACCGTGTTGAAAAGAATCGATTTCTCCTCGTATGATCAGAAATGATTTGGATATTTATCGAATAAGTATCGAAAAAAGTTCTTTAAATTAATTTTGACGGTTTTAGGATCGTTTCGAATTCTAGGATATTTATTTAAAGCTCTTCTGTGTTAAAAGCCCGAAATTATTTTGTTACTACCTAACTGTTATTGAATTTATTTTAGATTTAATATTTTGTTTTCCCTTCTAGATAGAGCTATAGCTCCAGAAAGGAAACTATTGTAATCGGTCCGATTTGGACAAATGCGGTTTTCACACCTAAGGAACACAAAAAACCGGATGGAAATTTCCGGAATGTTAATGTTCGTATGTACCTTGTGTGTTCGGTGTCGGCCTCTAAATCACCTTATATCTCCAGAACTGCTGGACTGATTTTCCCCAAACTTGATCGGGTTACTTATATATATATATATATATACACACGTGGCATCGACGCTATTCAATTTTCTACTTACAATGTCAAGGGGGTGAGGCTGTAGAGCAAGGTCACCCGCAGTATGTTGGGATTTCGCCTAATAAAGGTCATATTTTTCTTTGGCGCATTTATAAAAATGAAAAAAAACAGTTTTCGCAAATTCGCACCCCATCCCAAAATAATTCGTTGTCGTCTGCTAAGTTGTGAAGTAACAGGTAAGCGGTATAATTAAATAAAGTGTAAAAAAGTAACACGGTCTGGCCGGGTCTCAAACTCGAGCGCCCAGTCGACTCGGTATCTGGTCCGTTAAGCCTCGTGGATATACTGGGCTACCGACCGTACAAGCGAAATTTGTTCTTTGTAAGTTTTGAAATAACATTCGTTGAGTTAGTAGCGACCGTCGCCGCTAGTCCGCCACACCCGCCCGAATTAAATACGGTATGCGCGCGCGCGGTTTAGTTATAGTAATTGAATTAAATAAAAAAAAGATATATATCAAAATGAAATGTGTTAATTTAAGTTGTGTCTCTATGTGTGTTAGCAGTGCATCAGAAACAACTATGTTGACAGCTTTTTTTTTTACACGAAAACGCCAACTTAAGACCGCACAAATATCACTTCTTTCTAACTTTTCTGTTCTTCTTCCATAAGTTTCTGATCTTTTCGGCACGGCTTCGTTTTTTTCTTATTTTCTTCCTGTCTGTTTTTTTTGTTGTACAGAATTTTGAAGTGCAAAATTTTTTACGGTAAACTTTTCTTCGGAAGTCATCTCTATCGTAACAGTCCTCTTTTTTGAAACCTATTCTTTAGAGGTCCTCTTCCATCCGTTTTTGGTAATTCGATTTGCTTTTCTTGTTCCGCACGGTTCATCAAAATTTGTTTACGTAATCTTTCGGGTTCATCCTGATCGTACGCTCCTAGAAATTTAGTTTTCTTTTCCTTACTACCGCTGTTTGTAGATATTCTTGATTTTTGTAATCGTCTTGTTAGATTTAGGTTTGTATCATTCCTCTGTTACCTCTAGGCAGGATTTTCCTTGCAAAGCTTATTTCGCTCTCAAACGATTTTTCGACGTCGATTAGGTGTAATGTTTCTGTTCCAAATAAGTTTACCGGTCGTACTACACTCTGAAAAAATCTTATTACAGATTTCTTTAGTGATAAATCTAAGCTTCTTCGATTTTTATATTCCTTTTTCGATAAACGATTTATCTATTCCTGTTCCGTTTATAAGTAGATCTAATTATACTTACAATATTTTTATGCCGATTTTCCCTTAGCCTTTTAAAGGCAGTTGATTTTATACGGATTTGAATGCTAGACTGTGGATACCGGTGTTCTTTGTCGGTTGGGTTTCGATTAACCGCACGTCTTACTAGTAGTCGACCCGAATTTTTTCCAGACTACACGTTTACCTGTACGTTTACACTTACATTGCGCTATATCCACAGGCCTTGCAAGCCGGTAGCAGTAACTGAATCTTCCTATTTACATTCCCACACAACACCGGTATCCACAGTCTAGCGTTTAAATCCATATAAAAGCAGAACTGCGTTTACAAGGAGTCGAACCTTAGAACTCTCAACTTCGAAAATCAGCCGATTTTGCTATTACGAGTTTAATCCGTAGACTAACCCGGCACGTTATATATATACTTTACAAATTGAATATTTGTTCTTCTTACGATCTATATTCGATTAATGCGTATAATTTATACAAGTAACTACGGTTATTGAGGATGTGGGATGTAAGAAATGCGTGGAAATTAAAACGTAAGAATAGTACAGACATTAACAGAAAAAAAAATGAATACAATAATAAAAAATAATACTTTTTTTAGGTATCGAATGCAGATTTTTTAATTTTACTTTGAATCGTATAAAAATTTAAATTGAAGTTCACATTGACTGGAGAGAGTTTTAGTTGAAGGAGGCGAAATTATAAAAGGGGCGTGGGATTCAGCGAGATGAAGAGTTGAAACGAAGGGGAAACGGATAAGGGGGATTTGAGTGAGTGGCGATGTGTTCTTTCTTCAAGATGGTCCCAGGGGTTTGTAGAGGTTTAGGGGTTGAACCCCTTAAAAACGGCTGTTTACACTCAATCTTTCTCTCGCTGTATTTTAGTGTGCCACCCTATCTTTATTTCGGTTGTTGACGCTGTCGTTTTCCCCTTCTTTATCTAATTTCAGGTACATTATTAATATCTTATAACATTCCTTCTTGTCGTAAACTACTGTTTTCTACCTTTGTTAAACGTCTTATTTATTTATTTGTTCCCCGATCGATACTTAAACTAACAGATGTTTTCGTTTTATTGTTCCTTATTCTTGTTAATCCGGTAAAAAAACTAGCGGGGATAAAAGTAAAACTATATTCGGATTGTTTTTTCTTACTATACGCTAAAGTCAAGTCGCAAACCGGCGGTTTGAAGGACGAAATTCGATTATATAAATCTGACGACAATTGTATTATAAGATACCGTAATAAATTGACTGTGTGTACTAAGAAATACGGTGTGGAAATTTTGCAGGATATGAAAAATTACAAATTTCCTGTACGGCGAGATTTATACACAGGATCTCTTCTATTATTATTATTATTATTTTTGAAGTCATCGGAAGAAGAGGAGGAAGAAGAAGAAGAAGAAGAAGAAGGAAGACCCACTACTCGTCCCAACATCACGGACAGGAGTCTAGAACAAAGCCCGGCAGAGATGCGTCCTGAAAGGCGGCCGTAACAGAAGTGGATGAAGTGCTTCTACACAACCCCTCCTTTAAAACTTACATATAAATTAACTTAAATCAGCGTACAGGAACCAAATCATGTACAGGAACCAAACAGCAACAATAACAATTGAAGAACATAAGAAAGAAGCCCTAATAAGAAAGGGAGTCCGACAAGGATGTTCCCTATCTCCGTTACTTTTTAATCTTTACATGGAACTAGCAGTTAATGATGTTAAAGAACAATTTAGATTCGGAGTAACAGTACAAGGTGAAAAGATAAAGATGCTACGATTTGCTGATGATATAGTAATTCTAGCTGAGAGTAAAAAGGATTTAGAAGAAACAACGAACGGCATAGATGAAGTCCTACGCAAGAACTATCGCGTGAAAATAAACAAGAACAAAACAAAAGTAATGAAATGTAGTAGAAATAACAAAGATGGACCGCTGAATGTGAAAATAGGAGGAGAAAAGATTATGGAGGTAGAAGAATTTTGTTATTTGGGAAGTAAAATTACTAAAGATGGACGAAGCAGGAGCGATATAAAATGCCGAATAGCACAAGCTAAACGGGCTTTCAGTAAGAAATATAATTTGTTTACATCAAAAATTAATTTAAATGTCAGGAAAAGATTTTTGAAAGTGTATGTTTGGAGCGTCGCTTTATATGTAAGTGAAACTTGGACGATCGGAGTATCTGAGAAGAAAAGATTAGAAGCTTTTGAAATGCGGTGCTATAGGAGAATGTTAAAAATCAGACGGGTGGATAAAGCGACAAATGAAGAGGTATTGCGGCAAATAGATGAAGAAAGAAGCATTTGGAAAAATATAGTTAAAAGAAGAGACAGACTTATAGGCCAATACTAAGGCATCCTGGAATAGTCGCTGTAATATTGGAAGGACAGGTAGAAGGGAAAAATTGTGTATGCAGGCCACGTTTGGAGTATGTAAAACAAATTGTTGGGGATGTAGGATGTAGAGGGTATACTGAAATGAAACGACTAGCACTAGATAGGGAATCTGGGAGAGCTGCATCAAACCAGTCAAATGACTGAAGACAAAAAAAAAATCAGCGATTGCGACTCCTCCGGAGAAGGGGGCGCATTGCTCCCTCCATATAGTTAGTGTCCCGTTGTGGCGTATTCCTGCTAACCTATGAAGCGTTAGCACCGAAAGGACTTCAGTGGACGGTCTGAAGGGGAATTACGTCGGGAGGACAGGTTTCATAAGCCTAGCCTTCCGCGGTCAACCCATCGGGTCGGTCTAGTGGTTAACGCGTCTTTCCAAATCAGCTGATTTGGAAAGTCGAGAGTTCCAGCGTTCAAGTCCTAGTAAAGCCGGTTATTTTTACACGGATTTGAATACTAGATCGTGGATAACTGTGTTCTTTGGCGGTCGGGTTTCAATTAACCACACATCTCAGGAACGGTCGAACCGAGAATGTACAAGAGTACACTTCATTTACACTCATACATATCATCCTCTGAAGAATTATCTAAACGGTAGTTACCGGAGGCTAAACAGGAAAAAAGAGAGCCTTCCGCGGTCTGCCCATAAAATGGGTTTGATAACGCCGGTTTAACAACGGATTGGAATGCAATTAAATCCGTCCTTAAAACACAAAATACTAAATAAGACAAAACTTGGACCCGTCATTTAAAATAAACCTTTTAAAAACACGCCCGATTGAATCTTCCAGCAGCAAGGGACTCTGTCCAGGTTCTGCGATCCGTAGGAAGAATCTATAAACTCCCGCCAACTTTGCATTCCATTCCGTATTTTCGAAAAATTCATTTTGTGGATTACATGCAGAGCGAGCCAAAAGATATGCAACCCGATAATTAATATTCTTAAAAAATCTTTATCGAAATAATATACTCTATTCTATTTTATAAGTGAACAAAAATAATTTATATTATTTACTTTTCTCATAATAGATGCTGTAAATGTCCTCCATCTGCTGCTACGTATGCCTCGGTTACTACTTTTCAGATGGTGTTGCACTTGTGCGGGATATTTCGTTTTCGATGTTATGCTCGGAAGGGAGTTAAATCTAGCGATCTAGGCGGCCACAGTCTACGAGAAAAGATGCGTTCCCCCAAAGAAATCGCGCAACATTATAGTAGTACGATGCGCCGTTGCACCGTCTTGTTGCAGCGTGAATCGCATGGTGAAATCCTGATAAACTTCAGCCGTTATCGTTTTCGTGAAAAATGTTGAACCTACAATTCTTCTGTGAATGTAGCGGGGTCTCGTGGAAAACGTGAGGGTTTTCTGAAGGTCAGTATCTGTCGTTCTGACTGTTTACGTAGCCGCGTAGGTGAAACCTGCTTCATTCTTTGTGTCTATTCAGAGCAATAGTACGGTCAGTATAGGACCCGAAACTTTGAGCGATCTAAGAATTTGGGTTTCAAAATATACGGCCTCCATCTTAAAAATATTAGTTACAATTAATTACATTTGAAAATGTATTTTGCCCGGTTCTTAGCGTAGGTTTTCATCGGTCACTAGGTGATCGTACTTCGTTTCTCATTTATTTAAAAAATGTTTAATTACTTTTGTGTTTTTTAGTTACGTAACCGGAGGCAGGTACAGCCAGTCGCGTCGAACATTAAGTCACAGTGACAACGGCTGTGTTAGTTGAGCCGACACGCCGCCGTATAAGTCACACTTCTTAATAAACTGAAATTAAAAAAAAATCGAAATTCAAAAAACCCCGAAAATGTTATAAATATTATTTATCTGAAGAGTATTTGCAAGCCCCGGTCTAGTGAATAACCCGGAAACGGGGAAAATTTGCAATCATTGTTCAAATTTGCAGCTCTGTTGCAGAGTGGTAGCATCTCGGGCCTTTCATCTGGAGGGTACCGGGTTCGAATCCTGGTCAGGCATAGCATTTTTCATAAGCTATAAAATTCAGTTTCCATATCCCATGCGCAAGGTTCAAGCTTATGTAGTGATGTCATGAGACAAAAAAATATTTACCTTTCTCACCCCTTTCAAGGTCAAATTTTGAAAAATCTAGAGACTTGTTTTATGATATTTACGTGAAAATTACACGCACCAAAAATCAAGTTGATATTCTCATTTATTACCGATAAGTTAAAAGAATAGTTAATTTCATTGTTACTCCATTTTAATCCTTTTAACTCAGAATTTAAAAAAATCCTTTCTTAGTGTGCACTTACATGGAAAACGTACACGTGTACAAAATTTCATAAATTTATCTTTAGTAGTATTTGCTGGGCATTGATTAATCATTCAGTCATAAGTCAGTCAGGACATGTTATAATAATATAATATATATCTTATATATATATAACATTGTATATATATGTTATACATATATATATAATTTTTAATTTAAAGAATTTATAAAACTATAAAATTGCTCAATCGATTGAGCTGAAATTTTGCATGGACATATATTTTATACCCAAGAGTAACATAGGACTATTACCGGTTACAAAATATTTCACCGCTTCAAGATGGTGGTCATTTAATGGCTTGCACCATCAACTGTTGATCAAATTGAATTCACAGATCACTTGCAGTATTTGATATTTAATTTTGTACAAAAAAGGTGTCGGTCTTTTTCGATATTTCTTTCAGTTATCGATAAAAGTAGATTTAAAGCTACAACCACGTACGGTGCAGCGGTTCAACTAATGGCGCCACTACTATTGTTACTGTGAATGCGAAGTGACTGCAACTGCCTCCAGTTACCTGAAGTCTCACGGTCACCTTCTTGTGGTGTTTGTCATTAAATACTAAGAACCGTGCAAAATATTTTTTTATGTGTACAAACAACGGGTAACCAGCTATAACTACTATTTTTAAGACAGCTGCCGGTTATTACGAAACCTGCATCGTTTCAGATTACTCAAGAGTTTTGAGCCGTATGATAACCAAACTGTAGCTCTGAGGAAATTACAATATACTGATATTTTTTATTAATCGAGCAGGTTTTAATTGTTATTTATTAGAATTCACAAGCACGAGGATAATGAACACAGTGGAGGTCCAGGGGACAGAGTCCCCTGGCTAGATGGGAAGGGCTAGCGAAGCGAGCTTTGATGGGCTAGTTAGTAAATAAGTGAAAAGGGGGCATGAAATTGTCAGTCTGTAACTTTCGCAATCTACATTAACAATTTCAACTACATCTCAGGTATTTTATCTACCGATTTGAACCACTAAGGTGTCATTTTGTTCACAATAAAATGCTTACTCATTTTGTATGATATAACATAATTCGGTAAAACTAATATTTGCTGAACTAATAACGGTTAAAAAAGTTTAATCTGTGCCATTTTGAAATTTTTTAATTTATTTATTTTGTAGATGTTGTTGGATAAAATTTCATTGCAATATCTCAGTGTGTTCTTATAATATAAATTTTTATTATAAAAACACAAAATTGCAAATAGAGGGAAAATTAAGCGAGATAGGGATTTTTCCAAATGAATTTTGTTGTTTACTTGAATAACCTAAATTAATATCTTAAGTTTAAC
The DNA here is from genome assembly GCF_047948215.1 of Lycorma delicatula. NCBI lineage: Eukaryota > Metazoa > Arthropoda > Insecta > Hemiptera > Fulgoridae > Lycorma > Lycorma delicatula. The sequence goes on from NC_134467.1 coordinate 8,623,317, forward strand.
CGACCCCTCCTGGGACATCCCATAAAATCTGTTACATTTCTCTTACGGTCATAAGAGAAAAGCAGTTTTTTTTCTCTATAGAAAGAATGTTTAAGTGCAATAAAAAATACAAACATGCCATGCTCTTTTCTCCCCCACTCTCTTTTTAGGCGTGAGAAGTGTGTCTAGATTTATATACACAATTTTTATAAGACGGCCAAAAAATGTATTTTTAATATAAATTTTTCCTTTTAATTTTTTTTCAGGTAAAACTTTTGGATCTTTCATAAAAAAAAATTTTCTATGTTGTATTAATATCAATTTTTGTACTTCAGATATTTTCAACTTATTTGAATCCATTTCTATTGATTAGCTTAATCGTGTGCATACTAGTAAGCACTTTAGAATTGGATTGATTTATTTCTATATGTTTACATAAATAGATACGTACTCAAATTCCTCTATGTATGCTTCATTTTTTACTAAATTGTGATTTTTTTTGTATTATTTATTCAATAAGTACCTTCATAGTATAGGGGCATGGTTTGGTATATTAATTGTACTGAATCATGTAGGGTGTATGTTGTTGCCTTTAGGGCTTGTAATCAAAAATGCCTGTTGTGGTTTATGGTGCAGAGTTGTTAGCTTATGGGGAGAGGGAGTTGTTTCAATGGTCGGTACGATATATACTTTTGTATATTATATCAAGTATTGAAGGAGGGTGGACGATTTTCATTTGACGTTTCTCATCTCTTTGAAACTGTATGTGTTTATTTATTAACCGATAGATATTCACAATATGTTTTTTTCTACTAATATTAAACAAATAGAAATGAATATAGCAATAAGACGACAATCCTTATGTCATATGTGTGTTGAAATAGTATATTTTTAAGTCGGTGGCTTTGCTTGTTCAAAGAACAAGGCAAATAAGTCCTTAAATAAGAAATATTGAGCGCTGCAAAATAAAAACTATATTTGTTTTTGAAACCCTGGCGTTCTTTTTCAGACTTCCAGTATATCTAACAATACCCACCGGGTTGGTCTAGTGGTTAACGCGTCTTCCCAAATCAGCTGATTTGAAAGTCAAGAGTTACAGCATTCAAGTCCTAGTAAAGCCAGATATTTTTACATGGATTTGAATACTAGATCGTGGATACCGGTGTTCTTTGGTGGTTGGGTTTCAATTAACCACACATCTCAGGAATGGTCGAACTGAGAATGTACAAGACTACACTTCATTTACACTCATACATATCATCCTCATTCATCCTGAAGAATTATCTAAACGGTAGTTACCAGAGGCTAAACAGGAAAAGAAAGAAGAAAGTATATCTAACAATAAGTTAAAATATGCGTGTAGTTTTAATAACCTTGGGCATTTATTTCATATGTGAAGAGTCCATTTGAAATTCAAATATGGAACACTCAGTATCTAGTGACAATGAAACTGGATTGATCGGTTTAGTTTAATTTTTAAAAAAATGAAAGCGTTAGGAAATGTTTAGTCGGTTTCATTAAGAATTACGCTCTGGTTTTGAACCGATCAGCAATTCCTAAAACTATGATAGCTAAAGAACAAGCTAGGAATTCAATATTGAAAGATTATGAAAATACGAAGAAGCTCTTGTTTTAATTTACAAAACTCAAACCGCAAAATAAACATTCAAATATGGAACTGGGAAAATAGATTTATTTTATGATAAATTTCTTAACTTAATGTGTGTTTTGTATCAAAATAAGATTATGTTTGATCTTGATAGTATGCTTGGCAATAAAAAGAAGAGTTTTTAAAACAATGTGTGTCTTAAATTTTGTTTATGGAGATATTTTGAATACAACAGATTAATAAGAATTAATTTATACAGTTTATTGATGATTAAATCGTTTAAAATTTGGCAGAATAACAATCTAGGATAATGAAATATCTCGACAACTGAAGATCATCAAATATTTGATAACTGTTAATCAGCATATTGAAAACGTGGATACTATTACCGAGAAAAATCTTTGATTGATTATCTGACAAACGTTGCAAGAAGTCTGTTTTGGTAAAAATTTGTAATACTTGTTTCTAACTAAAAATTTTAACATGTTTGAAGAGGACAAATTTATTTATTACTAGTTGACCAAAGAAAAAATCTTGTATTCATTCGGAATGTTTGGGTCTGTTAAATGATAACAGAAACCTTTTGGAAAAATTCATAACCGTGCAATACGATAGAGAATAAAGCATAATAATGTATTTCCAACTTAAAGATAATGTTAATTGTCATTAAGAGTTTGTTACACAAATTCATGGAGTTACAAAGAATTTATCCCTTATGCTTTAGGTAGTTTGAGGCTTACGCCAGCAATAACTGATGGTGATATTAGCAATATCAAGTTTTTGGTGAACGCACTATGGCATCTTATCATCCCTGCTTTTCCAACCTGGCTTTTGCGGTCTCTATCTTAATTATTATTGTTAAATAAGAAAATTGTTATGCACTATTTCATATTATCACATATTTCATGTTATAAGTTAACAAAAAAGCTCTGATTGATGCATTTACAGTTTCGCAGAATACTTGGATGGATTTAAGAAAAAATAATTTGAAAGTTACCTTATATGTAATTTTTAACACAAAGTTAACTTCCTTATAGACAACCCTTGTACAGTATAGTTGCCGGTGACCTCAGTACCTTAGTGGCAGAGTAACATCTCTGACTTTTATTCACAAAGTTCTGGGGTTTGAATCTCAGTCATTCTTGGTACTTTTTATACTAAAAAAAAAATTTTATAATAAAAAATAAAAATAACAAGATTGCTGTAATCAAGTGAAAGGTAGTAGTTATAATTTTTGACATGGAGAAGTATGCATGGATACGATTGATGTCGTAACCATAATGGTTCTAGGTGAACCAACATAACATACCAATCACAGTCGTTCCTCAAAATGCGGGGATTTTATCATTATAAGTATAAAGTATACGATGAACATCATTACTTTCAAAGAAAACAAATCTTGATTGGTTCTTGCGTTAATGGCTAACAAAGACTAAGATAGTTAAAGTTCTAATAAAATAATTTACCCCTTCCTGTGAAAGACAATATATAAAAAAATAAAATAATTTTAAAAAAAAATTATTTATTATTATGTTTTTGCTGTGTCATACTAATCAGAAAACATCACTTTATTGAACTGTGTTAAAGATAGATTCTAAATAATTTTAGGATAAAATGAATTTTATCTTCTTTATAGATTTTATTTTATTATTAAAAAAATAAAATAAAAAAAATAAAATTTATTTTATTTCTTGTACATCGTTTAATAAAAAAAGAATACTTTCATCTGTTGTTTACACTATCTGTCCCAGTGTTTTTAATGGTACTAGTATGTATTGCTTATTATATTGCCAGTTCTTATAATGAAAGACTCAACTTGCTGATGTACTTATAATATGTTCAGTTCAGTGAAGAAGACATAGATAATGCTTTTCAATCTCCTTTCTAGCACAGGCATGGGAATTACTTTATTATCTTTTGAGCAGATTTGTGATTCATGTTAGATTGTCTATAACAATTTTAAGGGAAGTTTTTTCCGTACTATACTGTATATATAGGGAATGTTTTTTTAAGGTTTATTTCTTGTATTTTAGGTTGCATTTAAGTTTTAAGAATTTGCAAGAACTCAGGGAAACCCTTCAACTCTTAATTCATTTAGTAAGCGACACTCCTTATGTTATTATTGTCTTTTATCGATTTGTTCCACTTATTTTTTTTTTAATAGTAGGATGACTGTACTTCAAAAATTTTAATAAAAGATTGTGTAGTTTTTCCTTTGTTTTATATTGTGTTTACTAAAGCGATATTTAAGTGAAGATAAGGTATTATAATTAAGTTTGCTAATTAATGAACTTGCCTACATGTGCTTATTTATTCATAATTAATTAGAAGTTTCTCTATATAAATATATATATATGTACTAAAATAGCTAGTGCAATATAAATTTACCAATTTACAAAAAAAAGTTTTTTGAATCCATGAAAACATCTGTAAAATGCTACATCAAGTAATATGTTTTATTACATATAAATACAGGGTCACCATGATTAAATATTGGCTAGAATTAAAGTAACTTCATCAATTTATTTATGTACGTGCATGCGCAAACACACACACGTTTTTGTTTATCAGGAATTTTTAGTTGCTGCTATTTTTTAAAAATAGTTTTTTAATTTTTCTATTCCCTTTTTAGAAATGTTATATAAAGTGGCTCATTCGTGCTCACAGGTTAGCCTATGTTTGCTAATTATATATTGTAATTCTTTTTTTTTACAAGGGAAATAAAGGTTGTTTATTAATTCATTTAATAGGAAGTGCATTCCATATACAGCCTACTACCATGTCACATTAAGGTTTTATTGTCTCTACAAGTCCCACGTAGACTGTACCAGGATCACACCTTCACCCACACAACTGAAAATAAGGAAGAAGGGATCAAAGGGTTGTGTTACCCTCAGAAAGACTGAGATATCATAAACAAAATCGTGCAAAGAAAACTCAGAGTCTCTTCCAGGTACCGGTCACCTAACCTGGGCTCATTTATCCTGGAGTTTGAGTCACATTTATCCGGAGTGAGAGCAGCAAATTATTATTTAAACGTAATTTTGAATTGACTAGCTAAAATACATTGTATAACAAAATTGCTTTTCTTTCATAAATTAAAATGCAGTATGCTGAATATAAATAATACAATAAAAATGAAATAAAACAGATTTCCAGAAGTATTAGTATCTGTGAGAAAAATTAAATAATACTTTTTAAATTCTTTGTCCCATAGTTTGGCGTTAACTTCTAAATTAAAAATTCAAAATAAAATTGATAAAATGTTATTTATTTTATTTTTTAATGGGATTTCTTTTTGAAATCAGTTTTATTAAAAAAAAAATTATTTCATATTATTTCAAAATATTAAGGAGTCTGCTAAAAACACTGCTCACATGAAAAAGAAGCTGCCTGTAAGAAATAAAGATTAGAAACTTGCATCTGGATAAAAATAAGCTAAGAAATAAATGATAAATGACATAAAAAGATTACTAATGAGTATGTGTTAAGGCTCTCTGGAATACAAGAATGTGTTATTTTTTTTACTACATTATAGTAAAAGTAGGATAAAGAATCCAGAGAAATAATGTTAGAAGATTATTCTAGGTAAAGATATTTTCTAGAAAGCAAGTGTATATGTACTACTATTTTGTATAAGTTTTTTAATAAATTTTCACTTGAAAATATTTTAAATATCTGAATAAAAAAATGAAAATTAGTCTGTTAAAGAACAAGACTAGATAAAAAAACATAGGGGTTGAATTGATGACCTCCGCATTTTAACTCCACTCTCTTTGTGATTATAAGCATTATATATAAAATTAATAATTAAAAATACAAAGGTCTATGTTGTAATAGAATATCATGAAATTATCCCACTGAATAGGCTGTTCCACTGTTCTATTAAATTATCTTTAAATAAAATATCACATACACACACACACATATATAAGTTTACAACCTGTTGAAAATTAAATGAATCCTGTTGTTATAGGTTAATGTCCCACACCAGGTATCCTATTCAAGCCTCTTTGTCCCCTTTGCTTTATTGGATTTTATCTATTTATAACATGCAACCCTTAATGTACAGTGAACTGGAAACTGGTATTTATTATATAAATATATACAAGACACATACAGTACATGTCACACTGACACAATAATATGATGTTGTTGTTAAGTTTTGCTGTTCAAATAGGTTAGCATATTTGATTAGTAACTGTTTTACTGAAAATTTATTTAATTTACTTGTGTTTGTACACACACACACACACACACACACACAAACACACACACATGTATATATATATATATATATATATATATATATATACACACACACACACACAAAAAAAAAACAACTGCCAAAGTATTGGATGAATTTACCAGTTGCAACGTTCAAAAAGTAATGTAAAATCTTTAAAAAAAATCTAAAAAAAAACAGTAAAATAAAAAGTAAAACGAAGTCGTAAAAAATTCTACAAAATTGGAAAATAAAAAAGCCTTAAGAAGTCGTTAGATGTTCTTGACAATTTTACCGTATTAAAAAGATTGTTTTAATAATGCTTATAAGCAACAAAATTAATTTTATAAACATTAAGATCGAAAAAAAAGAAACTTTTTCAAATTTTTTTAAAATTTGGAACCCAAGTTTCCAAGAAGGTTTTTTTTTATTGATTACCAAAATAAGATTTAAGCTTTATAATTTCCACATTTTTAATAACTTTTTTTTTTATTTTAGGTACCTTTTACTCTGTTGGGAAAATGTATTTATAAAGTGACCCCTAACAAAAAAAAATTAATTTAAGGAGATTATTGTTTAAAAATATTGAAAAAATAAAGTATAATTTTTATGAAAATAATGAAAAGATTTACATCTCAATTTACATCTGGAATATAATATAGTTGTCAAAAGTAGTTCAATTTTAATAGCTCTTTAAGTGATGCAGGAAAATACAAAAAAAAAATTACTTTTAATAATAGAAACAAAAAACACAATATATATTTTCTAGAGGTGGGGAATAAATTTTAAGACTACATTTTCTAAAAAGATTCACATATAAGCTTAACAAATTTACTTAAGTAACGTTTTCCCTTAATCTAACAACCTCTTCAATGAAGGCTGAAATAAGAAAAAGTAAATTTTCAAATATTTTTCTACATTTTAGGTCTGGGGTCTATAATTTTTAAAAAAAAATTTAGGAATGTTTCTATAGCTGTATATCTTTCAAAACTAGTATAAACTTTCAAAGATATCTAAAGTGAAGCGAGATAGAGCAAAAACAAACATAATACCGCATTTCAATTATAAGAGGTGGGGATTGATCTTTTGAAAGACATTTTTGGCATTATTTATATATACAATGCAGGTAATAAATTCACTTAAACAAAGTTTTCTCTGAAATACCTCTGAAATTGATTTTTTTACATTGAAATTGGTTTTTTCTCACTTCCTTAATGAATTTTGAAAAATTAATGCGATCAGCGCCCCATAAATAGAAATATTTGAGCCAAATTTAGAGAAAATCAGTTAGTTCGATCCTGAGATATAATGCCAAAAGTAGTATGACACAGTTATGTACATACATACATATATGTATATATATATTTGTTGGCTCAGTACTAGTTGAATCCATCTATTATCATTGATAGTAGTTGATAATAATGATTTAATACCACCTGCAATACTACTGAGGATGATGCTGGATCATATTCTTGAAAAGATTTTCTGTAACCATATTTTTAGTTATTATTTTTTTAATTTATTGTGGCATTAATTGTTGTGGTCACTCATCACTAAAAAATGTTAATGACATGGAATAAACTGCATGAAATGTTCTTAACTTCTCTGATCTATGATAATTGATTCACTGAACATTGATATCGGTACATTATTTTATTTCATATACCTCCTCACTTACTTTGATGTTATTCCCCCAGATGTTCTCGTTATTATTATTGTTTTAAAGCGAGTTGTTATTTTTTCTGATTATTTCATGAATGATTTTATTTGTAACAGTTGCCTACTAATTTTATTGAACTGTTGTTTGATATATAACTGTTGTTTACATTACATTGTACTACAAAAGTGCATATAAAAAGAAAAATTAAAATATTTTGAAATTTAATATTGTTTTGACAGGATCAAGAAGTTATATTTCCCTTTAATGTCTTTTGGGTTTGATTTTTTTTGGCATTAAGTAAGTGGAATTTGACAGAATTTATTATTGTATAACTTTCCTGATACCAACTATAAAAAGGAATGTGATTTTTATCGTGTAGAAAAATTCCTTATTGGGATTTGGCCCTGCAATGTTCATTGTGAGAGATGACACAACACTACTGTTCCGATTTATGTGAGTTAAGTGGCAACAATCTCCATAATTGATAAATATTCATTGATTATATTAACTTAAATTCAGATTCGTTGAAATAGTTTGTAATTTAGTGACGCTTTTATATTGTGATTGTTTGAAATGGCTTTATGATAAAACTGTAATGAAGTTATTTAATTCTCAAGGTCAGAAATTATGATTAAAATTATTAATATCAATGAAAATATTGCTTTTTCTTGTTAATTATTATATTTAATTACAGTTTTCTTGTTTACAGGTCAATTATTGAAGTTATGAATGAAAATTACGGTCGGAAAGAAGAATCATGTTGCAATATTTTTTCAGTAATTAATGATATTAGATTGAATTCGGTACAATCTATGTAATGATTTATATCACCACAGTGGTTATTTTAAATAACTAAATATAATTATGTGGAGCTCTGTTGCGCCTTCCAATGAAGATGACATCGCACCACCGTCTAGATCTAAACATAGCGTAACACTTTTAGGGAGTCACTTATATTTACTGGGTGGAAGAAATGGAAATTTACCGCTAAAAGATTTATGGAGATATAATCTTGGTAAGTTCTTTAAAGATTCATAAGTGTTCGCTTTTAATTATTTTAGTTTACATTCACTGTAGGATGTAGGTGTTATACGTTGTTTAAAGAGTAAATATCATTGTAGGTGTTATACGTTGTTTGTTACAGTATAAGTTGTTTAAGGACAGATTTTCAGCTTTTCCTCTCGATTAATTGATTTTGGCTGTACATTGGTTTTTTATATCAATGTATCCTGAATTGATAGACAGGTTATATTGATTAATTAACCTTGAATGAGGCCGGGTAATACTATTGAGAAGTTAATAATAAAATGCCGAAAGTACATAAAAGATCTTTTTAACTTTAAATATTAATAACGATTAAAATATAGATGGCAGATATTAAAGGAAGGTTTCATTTAAGAATATTTCACAATATCAAAATATTTCATAGACGGTGTCAAAATATTTCACAGACGGTGTACTTGTTCATGTTGAAGTCACTCGTGTCGTCGTCTTGACAGAACAGCCAAAACAGAAATCATGTTTAATTCATTCAGTAGGTAGCCATGAATGCTCGAGTACAATTTGTCGAGCGGTTCATAGAAACAAAATCGAATATAGTTGTTCAATATGAGTTTCAAAAGGCTGTCAAGGCCTTTTACTTTGTGTACGATATGAAAGATTAAGGACCACAGGATGTATTAAAGGCAAACAACATCATCATGTTGTTTGCCTTTAATACATCGTTTGACTATAATAAATGTCAAACAAGTGCGATAGACATTTATTCGCATTCCACACAAGGCAACACGACAAGTAGCATGTTAATTAAATATTCCTTATTCATAATATGCTAAGGAAACATTTAAAAGTTACCCTTGTAATCTTCAATTACTACAGGTAATCTCACAAGAAGGTGAGATTGCTTGTAACAATTTTGCTATTATCGTGCTTGTTCGTTTAGATGATGATGACGGTTATTTTAATAAAGTTGCTTTTTCCGATGAAGCTACTTTTAATTTATCGGAGAAAGGTAAATAACAAGACATCAGAATTTTGGGCTCAGAACTCTGGATTTCAATGCCGAGCATATTAGAGAGAATCCATAATAGCTGTGTTTTGTAACAAGTGACAGAACGATTGGTCCGTGTTTCTTTCACGAAAAAATTATGATGGCAACGTTTACCTCGATATGGTAGAAAATTTTGCCTATTGTTAGGTATAACATTTACAACGCAATATCATTTTTCGACAAGATGCTCCACCGCATCGAGCCACATCTGTTGATGAATTTTTGAACACAAATTTCCTAATTGGTCGTGATAGTATAACAGTTTGGCCACGAGTTACTGGATTTAAAAACCGGTTCTTTATATGAAATATCAAATGTCATATTTCTTACTCTTGTGTTGGAGATATTGAAAATTCAAAAGTAAGAATCGTCTGCATTTACTAACATTGATGCTGATATATTGTGTCGTTCTTAATAAAAGTTGGATTATCATATGCACTAGAAGTGGAGCGCTTATTGAGTGCTTGTGAATTTTATATCAAAAAAGAAACCTTAAAGTATGATCAATCTTATTACGGAAGAATTATAATTGTAGGTAGTATAATATAATTTTTATAATCAAAGTTGTAAAGATCTTTTACGGACAAACTGTATAACTGATCTAGCCGGGTCTCAAACTTTCGTCTTCTCACACAATAAAGGCAAGTGATCAGCACACTATTATGACTCTCAGGTATTGATTTATTATCAGTTGTATTCAGAGACTTTCCATAAAATTTTCTCATCTCTAAATTTTGTGTTCTTTTTAGAATTTACCTTTATCCCAGTAAATATCCTTCCCTCTCTACAAATCTGCCAGTATTCTACTACCTTTCTGTCATTTTTCCTGTATTTTCCTATTATATTAGTCTTTTAAAAGATTTATTCTTCATTACAAATTATTGCTTTTCCTTATGATCTCTTTATTTTTAATCGTATTGATCCATTTTATTTCCCCGGTATTTTTTTACTACAGCGCTGTTATAAAATCTTCCTCTTGTATTATACAAAATTATTGTTTTTTCTATTAATATGTATTAGTAGACTATATAAAACAATTCTATAAAACACATATGAAGCTTTTCAGTGATGTTAAATTAATCTTTTTATCGGTTAGAAGTCTTTCAATTTGCTGTACGGCTTTTCAATTAAGGTTCTATCTTGACTCTTATTTCTTTTGTGTAGCTTCCCGTTCCACGTGTAGACATTTTCAGATATTTAAACATTTATACTTTTTCTTTTGGTTATTTCTTTTTTATTTTGATATTTACTTTTTCATTTTGTTTTGACGATAATAATATATTTTATTTACTCTTATGAATTCTTATTTAAATACTTTTTATCTTCTTTACTACTTCCATTTTTATTCTTAGTAAATTTTTTATTTATTTCTTGGATTGTATATGCGCTTACAGAATAAAAGGGAACTTTGCCAGACTATATAAATTGTTTTTTCTCCATTTTATGTAAGCTAGTTTTTTTTATATAGACTATTGACTTGGACTTTTATAGAGCTCGAAAATGTGTTTATATTTCCAATGATTTAAGTGCAATAATGGATTACACATTAGTATTATACCGTATGATCTTATGTTTTGTTGAAAAGAAATATTAATAGGAGCACAGTAATAAACAGGATTAATTAAATGCTAAACTTTTTTTTTTTACAGGAAAGTTTTTAAACTCCAGTTATATAACAAATAGTTTTTTTTAAAAAAAGTTCTTTTTTGTATAGTTTTACTTTATAAATTATGAATATTAAATCAATGTACCAGGGACGTGCAATAACACTGGGGAACAAAAAAAATTTTTTTTTGTGTTGGGAAGAAAAATATGTGATTCTGATAGTATTTTTCTCCTGAATTCAAATACAATTTTGCTTTTTCCCCCCCGTTATGCAAGGTTTCCGAGAGACAGACATTTATAATTTCAAACATTTTAATATTTTCTCCATTCTTAACTACACAGTATTCAGAAATTTGACTCCCATAGAAAATAAGAAATGACGATATTCTGCTATATTTCGCCTGTGGAGCATCCCTCTTGATGGTCCAATAATTGGGCGGCATATTATAATTACATTTGCCTTGATACCTCTTTTCCATAGCTGAAATCTCCTGATGAAAGGGTTCCCCGTGCTCATCGCTCTCTGCATCAAGATTTTCCAGAAAGAAATCTTGGTGCAAGTGCAGAAAGTATACTTTTAAGGACATATTGCAACCCAAATTTTTATAAGATGTTATAACATCGTTAACAATATCATGGTAATTTTCTGCCTTTAGATTTCCCAAAAACTTTTGAGTAACATTTTTGAATGCTTGCCAAGCTGTTTTCTCTAGTGGATTCAATAGTCCTCAAACTTTTCATCGTGCGTTAGTGATCGTAATTGTGGATCCACAAATACTCCTTTAATTTTTGCATCACTAATTTTAGGAAACTTGTGTTTTAAGTACATGAAACCAAGAGTATTGTCCATGGCCTTGATGAAACTAATTAATTAAGTTTGATAATAAAGTTATCAAACTATTAATAAAGTTTAAGTTTAAAAAATTAATCCTAGTTTGATATGTAACGGAGGTAGACACATTTTTAGGATACACAATGGGAGTCATGTTTCACATTTTTGTGTTCAGGAATGAGTGATTCATGTCTAGGCGTTGTTTTCTAATGAAATGGTTTTTCTGGCCCTACTATCCTATTCACACAGAAAACAATAGTACTTTGTGTAACCAATCTGCAGACCAAGGATAAGTGCAATTACATTCAAATCACAAATATTCCATTTATACACTGCACATTGAAGCTTTTCCAATATAAATTTAAAGTTTTCATATGCTTCTTTCATAAAGCAGAGTGAGCCACAGGTACTGTTGGAAATTTATTGCCATTATGCAGAAGCACAGCTTTTAAACTAACTTTAGAGGAATCAATGAACAAATGCCATTCTGTTGGGTATGTTCATTACAAAGTGTCTCCATAAGAGAAGAAATGTCATTATAAAACACTAAGCCATTTTCTTCAGAAAAGAGTCTTTAAATTCAAAATGATGATTACGATAAGTACATATCTCTGTATTCTTTTGAAGAAGATTCCATACTAGCCAGGAAGTAAGCATTTCAGACTGTTTTTTGGATAACTTTAAATCTTGTATGAGATCGTTAAAATTTTCTTGTGTCAGTAAATTAGGCTCAGATGAACTGCTTTGTTCAGAAGTTGTATCACCAGAATCTGTTTCTCTTTCTTTCTTACTTCTGTCAGACTCTGAGCTTTCTTCATTTAATGTCACATGTGGTGGAGGCTCTGGTATGGGCAATTCTTTGCAGTATGGAACTGGTCTCATTACATTTTGCAAGTTAGGGTACATCACTGTACGTTTTGATTTTGACATAATCCTTTTAATGTTAAGCAGAAATAACAATCAGAAGAGTGATCTCTGGGTTCCATCCGATCATAAGGATAGCAAATGGCATGTGGCATGTGCCATTTTTCCATGCAGAGAGAAGCCTAGAACATGATAAACAAGATGTGTGGGGTCCAGGTCCTTGTAAGGTCCCTGACTTTATACCCATAATAAAGTTCATAACACTTTTTTACTAATGGAGTAAAGTTTTGCCTTTGGAACTTGCGCGTCACTTCACCACATACATAACAAAAATTGTTAGGTTGATTTAAACAAACTCTAGGCATTTTTTAACCGACAACTAATTAAAAGAAATAAAGTTGTAAATATGTAATACACAATAATTCAGACATACAAGTACTCATATTGACATGTTTACTAGTTCACTACTACCTCACAACCAGCATCGTTCTGATGAATGTGTACTACATTAGTTAACGTTTGTACATGTCTATACATGTTTGAATCTGCATAACAGTAGCAATGCTACCCTTTGAGTTAGCTCATTGGTTCCATCATATTTGCAGTGCTGTAGGAGCTTTTACTTGACAATGGATTAATGGACGAAAAAACATTTTTAAATAATTATAATAACAAAAAAACTGTGGGTGATGGAGAAATTCCGAATACATATTTGAAAACAGGATAAAAAACTGCATTAAGTACACCTATTGGTACTAATGTGACAAAAATCATGTTGACCAGTGATATCAATGACACAAATTGATGTAGAGAAAAAATGATTTATTCAGTGACAATGAAATACACTTCGTTTCAACATCCCACCGTTCTGTGAACTTTCTGATTCCTGCAGCATTACCTTGATGTTTGAACCATTTGTGTACCGTTTTTTGGGCCATTTTGTTGTCTTGAAATTCTTGCCATGTAAAGTCTTTGAGCGGGCTGAACAAATGAAAATCGAATAGGGTGAGGTCTGGACTGTAAGGAGGATGTGGCAACACCTCCTAACCCAACTTCTTGATTGTTTCTCCCATTATTTGAGTGATACAATAGTTTTGAATTTTTTTTTGGTGGCTGTTTGGATTTGGGCTCAAAATGGTGTATCCGTGTTTCATCACAGTATGATCTAGAAACCTTTTGCTTCAAACCGTTCTTTGAGCTCAAAACAAATGCTAATCCTGGTATCTTTACGGGTTTGAGTCAACCGTCTTGGAACCCATCTCGAACGTGTTTTGCAATAATTCAGCACATCATGAATGATGGAATGTATGGTTCCAACACTAATATTTACCATTGTATGCCAGAGACCAAACAGCAGTCCAAAGAAAGTGAAAATGCTTCCATCTGCAAGTAAAGTCACGGCTACAGTTTTTTGGACAGGCAGGTCCAACACCAAAACCCACCAGGTTGGTCTAGTGGTGAACGCGTCTTCCCAAATCAGCCGATTTGGAAGTTGAGAGTTCCAGAATTCAAGTCCTAGTAAAGGCAGTTACTTTTATATGGATTTTAATACTACATTGTGGATAGCGGTGTTCTTTGGCGGTTGGGTTTCAATTAACCACATATTTCAGGACTGGTCGAACTGATACCGTAGAAGACTACAGTTCATTTACATTCATAAATATCATTCTCATTCATTCTCTGAAGTAATACCTGAACGGTAATTCCCGCAGGTTAAACAGGAAAAAGAAAGGTCCAACACCAAACCAGGTTAGTCTAGTAAACTCATCATCGCAAATCAGCTGATTTCGAAGTTGAGAGTTGTAAGGTTTAAATCGTAGTAAAAGCAGTTACTTTTATATGGATTTGAATTCTAGATTGTGGATACCGGTGTTCTCTGGCGGTTGGGTTTCAATTAATCACATATCTCAGGAAACGGTCGACCTGAGACTGTACAAGACTTACACTTACATATCATCGTCATTCATCCTATGAAGTAATACCTTGTGGTGGTTCTGGTGACTAAACAGTAAAAAGAGAGAAAGGTCCAACACCAAGGGGTATTACACTTCACTTCTGGACCGATAAAAGATGCTATTCAGGTTAAACGTCCAAATCTAACCAAATAGAAAGTGCTCTTTCACCAAAGTGCCTGCACACACATTTTGGGTTATCGCTGCAAAATTCCATGAGATGTGCTTCAAAGTACTTTCACGTGCATTGGATTCGGCTTCCGATGGTTATTTCCTTTTCCCAAACTTGATAAGACGTCTCACTAGATGAAGATTCACTTCAGAGATCAAAGCGAACAAAGATACACTTTAATAAGATCAAAACTGAGACGACTACTTATTTTGTAGATTTGAACAAATCAAATTATACTGATGGATTAAAAAGTCAGAGAGTTGTTACTTTGTATTGAATTTTAAGGCGATTGTGTTGAAAAATAAAAATTTTGTAAAAATCTTATATTTTCTTTATCGGCTCAAGAACTTTCCGAACAGCCCACATAGGTTGCTACTTTATTGTTGGAGAAGGTAAATTTAAATCCCTTACACTTGATAAAATATGTGTACATTGTAAAAAAAAAACATAATGTAAATATTAATAAACGAGTTAAATTTAAATCATAATTGGGTTTGGCAAATAATTCATTTAATTTAAATTAAATAATAGTTAAAATTTATATTTTAAAATCTATTTAAATATGGAGAAAATGTATAACTTTTTACATACAAATTGTATCGGTAGCAGAATAATTTATTTTACTTTAATGAGAATATATATATATATATACACCTACTTATATACACACCTACACATATAAAATTAAAAAAAAAAGTTGTTTTTTTTTTTATATACATAATTTTGATACTTTAGACTATTTATTCATTTATTTTTTTTATTAATAAAATTGTTTCCAAGAACCAGAGATCTCTGAAAATTATTTAATGGAGTTAAAAAAAAAAATGCAACCAGTGATAAAAATTAATTTCAATAAAGTTGGTTGAAATAGAATTTTTATTTTGCTATTATTGGTTTTTGAGAATATTTTTAGTTTTAAATTTATTACAGTAACCGAATTTGATTAAACTTAAATAATTTTAACGATTAATTATTCAAATTCTTTTGTCAATCTCTTCTCACTTCAAATTAAAGCTTCAACCTGTTAAAAAAAAAATGATAGTATTTAGCGTGTCTGAAAACCCCTCTTG
Source organism: Lycorma delicatula (assembly GCF_047948215.1). Lineage (NCBI taxonomy): Eukaryota > Metazoa > Arthropoda > Insecta > Hemiptera > Fulgoridae > Lycorma > Lycorma delicatula. The sequence continues at coordinate 8,639,335 of NC_134467.1, forward strand.
ACATAGTAATTTCCTTTTGTTTTTTAATCGATTCAATAGCAGCGTCTATATGCGCTTCATTCAGGTACTCTTGTTAAGGACTTTTACAATGTAATGTGTGGTGGAGATGCTATATACTATAGACTGTTATACTTTGTAGCCCGCCATCAACTTGTTTCCATTATCTGTGCTGCATTGTCAGCAGTTTTCAATACAGTTACCACTTAACCATCCCTCTCCCTTAAACCTATCTGCGATTACTTCTTCATCATTCCAGTACTTGGTTGTATTTCATCCCCTTGATACCCTCCCCACTGTCTCTCTCTCTCTCTCTCTTTCTCTCATGCCTTTTCTTCTATTGTCTATCCATACCACCCGTTTTTTCTGTAAGACATCTGAGACATTTATGTGCTATTATATAACACTGGCAATTGTCATTGTATGTCTTCCTTTCTTTTGCTTTTTAAATTTTCTAATATATCGTTATATAATCTAAGAGTTTTTGATGGATTACAGTATAATATAAAAATGTAGTATCTTTGAGGGCGTTAAGAATATTTGTTTGTTATGAAGTACGTTTAAAAGTATTATTCGTTTTTTCTGACACGGTGTAGCAAATGTTATTAATTCTGTAGTATAAGTTTTATAGCTAAATAATGCACCGATCATTAATTTATAATGTACGATTCTGATCGGGAAAGGAACAGGCCTCTATTATATATCTTAAATGAGGATCCTTCTTACTTATATTGCATACAAGTGACGCCGGTCAGATACTTTCTCTTAAGTTAATGGTGTTCATTATACAGGCGGTCGCTGCAGTAAATAGAGTGAGGATGTTGTTTGCCAGGCTTGACATGTTAAAAAAGAGAGACTGGCGAGGACGCACAGGTGTGTGCTCCTAGGTGTTGTGTCCGCATACAGGACAGTGTCCTATGCCGCCCTGTCCGTGTTATCGGGTACACCTCCTATTGACCTAATCGCAAAAAAGAGGGTGGAGAGGGCACAAGGCAAGCCAAAAGAAGAGGTCAGGGATGCTGTTTATAATATCTGGCAGGAAAGACGGTCGCAGGAAGCTGTGGGTCGATGGACGAGAACACTCATCCCTAACATCAAGCCGTGGTTGTCGAGAAGATTTGGTGGGATTGATCATCACCTATCGCAGTTTTTTACAGGACACGGTTCCTTCAATAACTACCTGCACAAAATAGGCAAGAGAGAAGAGCCGATTTGCAATACTACAACGAGATAGATGATGCTGAGCACACCTTATTTGAGTGCAATAGGTGGGACACACTTAGACATAGTAAAGCACTCACAGGTATAACTCCGGAGACAACAATAGACTACATGCTAAGAAGCGAGTCAAACTGGTATAATTTTGCTAGTTTTGTTAGACAAGTTGTTGTACAGAAATACTCCGATGAGAGAAGACAAGGTGTTGGCTAGAATAGGACCGGGTGGACAGCCTTGCTGGTGAGGTCCAGCATGCTGCGGTGTGTTGGCACTGATGAGCCACCAAGGACTCCACGGGTAACAGTCAGGTAACAGCACACTGAATACTGAAGGGACCCGGCGCCGCGTCGCGGCGAACTGGGTCTGGCGTGGTGTCCAAAAGGGCAATATTAATAAAGAACTCTCAAAAAGAGCTAACCGGTAGGCCGGCCTGCCATGCCGGTACATAGCCGGTAGGTGGGAGGCCTATTTGAGTTTAAAGACACTCCCCTGGGCGGCGTAATACCAACAAGTCGGTCCGGCCCAGGGGAGCTGAGAGAAAAAAAAAGAAGGCTTGACATGTTAACCCACCGGGTTGGTCTAGTGGTTAACGCGTCTTCCCAAATCAGCCGATTTGGAAGTCGAGAGTTCCAGCGTTCAGTCCTAGTAAAGCCAGTTATTTTTACATGGATTTGAATACTAGATCGTGGATACCGGTGTTCTTTGGTGGTTGGGTTTCAATTAACCACACATCTCAAGAACGGTCGGACTGAGACTGTACAAGACTACGCTTCATTTACACTCATACATTTCATCCTCTGAAAAATTATCTAAACGGTAGTTACCGGAGGCTAAACAGGAAAAAGAAAGATTGCGCCGGGTGGGATTTGTCACACGAATGGAGAGCAAAAGAGTAGTCGCTATGGTTTTAGTTGAAAAACCGCAAGAGATGAGATCTTTGCGTAGACCTAGATGATATTGGAAAAACAGTATAAGGTTTGATCAGCGGAAGTCAGGTTGGCTCAAGATAGCGAGAATTGTTTAACATTTGTTAGTACAACTAGCTGTTAATTTCAAATTCCAAAGGCCTTGAACCGAGTAATTTATCCATTTTGTTAATAAATTATCACCGATCTTTGTATTTTTACGATACTGTTCGGGTTTTTCAGATGTTCTTGATTGTTCCTGGTAGGTGCCTTTATTATTCAGGATGAAACAGAGGAGTGTACTCGTTTTTAAATAAACCATTAACCAAAAAATTATAAACTAAACTTTATTACTTTAGTTTGAAAGAATGCCATTTGTTACATAGAAAAAATCACATCTGGAAGGATTTCTCCAACTTCTGTAATACAGTTTTCAGTGGAGAGTTGATGAAGCCGCCCCACAATGTCTCCATGAGTGATCTGCCACCTCTATATGAATAGCCGTCTTCAGTTTGTGTAATGAATGGGGTTTTTCTGTGTAAATTCATTCATTTATGAACCTCCACAAAAAGAAATCGCACATACTAAGGTCGGGAAATCGAGGAAGCCAAGGCGCATCTCCGAACCTGGAAATCAAATGACCAGGAAACAATCCCAGTAGAATGTTCATGGAATGTCAGGTGTAGTGTGGGCGGTAGCCCACCTGTTGTTGGAGTTACACATCTTGTTCAAAGTTCAACATCTGTACTTCTGGCAATAAAAAGGTGTTAATCATGTGCGTGTGTAACAATTTGAATTCACTGTTATTGCTACACCCTCCTTTTCAAAAAACTGAATTCAAAATTATAATGAGGATAATGTTACGATAACGTTCTAGCGAGTAACTGAAATAAATGGGATTGGTTCACATACATTTTACAGAAAAAAAAAGTTTGGTGTTAAATTAACTGTGTAACGTTCATTCAAAAATGTGTACATTTCCCTGTGCCACTTTACATGGAATATCATATCTACTTATTCCTGTTGTGATTTATACCGTGTAAATTTATATGTCTGTTAGTATAAGTAAAACCAAACGGTCGTATTTTATTAATTAATTCATTTGATCGTTATAAATTGCACCGTAACATAAGATAATAATAATAGGAGTAGCGGTATTTAACATTATTTTTTATGGATTCGTTTAATTTTAAGTTATTCTTTGCATCAAGATAAATTTATGAGTATATTAGTCCTTCATTGTTATAGCAATGTCAGAATTCTTATACACGATGAGTTTTTGAATACTATGTAGAAAATGACACGAATAAAAACAATGTGACAGTGAAGGGTTAAATATTAATTAACGCGTCGCCCTAAACATACAAATGAGTGTATGTATTAAAATTGTAATTAAAAATTGCTTCTTGACAAGTGAATCTTTTTTTTTTTTTTACTCGCTATTGATTTATTTTACAATAATTGTACAGTTTTTCCTAGAAAGAGGGGAGATAAAAACGCTTCAAAGATGGAGTATTTCTTTAACATCAGTATTTTATTGAATCGGGTCTAACACATGGGGTGATTAAAAAAACCTTTTTTTTTCTTGTTGATGTCGCCACATAAGCTTAAAACTTGTGCGAGGGTTACGAAAACAATTTTTTAGCGTATAAAAAAATACCATGCCAGACCAGGAATCAAACCTAGGACCTTACACTTGAAGTTTTTTTTTTGGTTTTGGGTTGAAACGACCCAAAAACACGAAAATGTGTTGTTACAATATTGTATATAAAATACTTGATGAAATATTTTATACAGATTAGCGTACAAATTTGTGTAATGAATATTACGTCTATTTAAAATTTTTTGCAGAATTTTTTGAAAATCATATAACTCACTTTTTTTGTTACGGGTCAGTAAGAAATTAAAAAACGTGTAAAACAGTGTTGAAGTAGGGTTGTTGAGAATGATATTATGAATAGAATAGAAGAGGTAGAGTAACACCTTTATTTTACTTAAAGCTTTTTAAATTAACGTTATACATTACTGTTGACTGTAAATTCAATTCGATTCAAAAAAATCGTTGACTTACCCTGGAGCAGACATTGATAGCGACCGTAATTTGGTGATAATGAAATGTAGATTGGGGTTTAAAAACCTGAAGAAAAGGTGTCAGATGAATCGGTGGAATTTAGAGAAGCTTGAGGAAGAGGAGGTAAAGAAGATTTTTGAGGAGGACATCGCAAGAGGTCTGAGTAAAAAATATAAGGTAAAACATGCAGAAGAAGAATGGGAGAATGTTAAAAAGGAAATTCTTAAATCAGCAGAAGCAAACATATGCGGAATAAAGAGAACCGGTAGAAAACCTTGGGTTTCAGACGATATATTGCAGCTGATGGATGAACGTAGAAAATATAAGAATGCTAGTGATGAAGAAAGTAAAAGGAACTATCGGCAATTAAGAAATGCTATAAACAGGAAGTGCAAACTGGCGAAAGAAGAGTGGATTAAAGAAAAGTGTTCAGAAGTGGAAAGAGAAATGAACACTGGTAAAATAGACGAAGCATACAGGAAAGTTAAGGAAAATTTTGGGGTACATAAATTAAAATCTAATAATGTGTTAAACAAAGATGGTACACGGATATATAATACGAAAGGTAAAGTCGATAGATGGGTGGAATATATTGAAGAGTTATACGGAGGAAATGAATTAGAAAATGGTGTTATAGAGGAAGAAGAGGATGTTGAGGAGGATGAAATGGGAGAAACAATACTGAGATCTGAATTTAAGAGAGCATTAAAAGATTTAAATGGCAGAAAGGCTCCTGGAATAGACGGAATACCTGTAGAATTACTGCGCAGTGCAGGTAAGGAAGCGATTGATAGATTATACAAACTGGTGTGTAATATTTATGAAAAAGGGGAATTTCCGTCAGACTTCAAAAAAAGTGTTATAGTAATGATACCAAAGAAAGCAGATAAATGTGAAGAATACAGAACAATTAGTTTAACTAGTCATGCATCAAAAATCTTAACTAGAATTCTATACAGAAGAATTGAGAGGAGAGTGGAGGAAGTGTTAAGAGATCAATTGGTTTCAGTCAAAATATAGGGACAAGGGAAGCAATTTTAGCAGTCTGATTAATATTAGAAGGAAGATTAAAGAAAAACAAACCGACATACTTGGCGTTTATAGACCTAGAAAAGGCATTCGATAACGTAGACTGGAATAAAATGTTCAGTATTTTAAAAAAAATTAGGGTTCAAATACAGAGATAGAAGAACAATTGCTAAGATGTACAGGAACCAAACAGCAACAGTAATAATCGAAGAAGATACGAAAGAAGCCGTAATAAGAAAGGAAGTCCGACAAGGATGTTCCCTATCTCCGTTACTTTTTAATCTTTACATGGAACTAGCGGTTAATGATGTTAAAGAACAATTTAGATTCGGAGTAACAATACAAGGTGAAAAGATAAAGGTGATACGATTTGCTGATGATATAGTAATTCTAGCCGAGAGTAAAAAGGATTTAGAAGAAACAACGAACGGCATAGATGAAGTCCTACGCAAGAACTATCGCGTGACAATAAACAAGAACAAAACAAAAGTAATGAAATGTAGTAGAAATAACAAAGATGGACCGCTGAATGTGAAAATAGGAGGAGAAAAGATTACGGAGGTAGAAGAATTTTGTTATTTGGGAAGTAGAATTACTAAAGATGGACAAAGCAGGAGCGATATAAAATGCCGAATAGCGCAAGCGAAACGAGCCTTCAGTAAGAAATATAATTTGTTTACATAAAAAATTAATTTAAATGTCAGGCAAAGATTTTTGCAAGTATATGTTTGGAGCGTCGCTTTATATGGAAGTGAAACTTGGACGATCGGAGTATCTGCGAAGAAAAGATTAGAAGCTTTTAAATGCTAATCAGACGGGTGGATAAAGTGACAAATGAAGAGATATTGCGGCAAATAGATGAAGAAAGAAGCATTTGGAAAAATATAGTTAAAAGAAGAGACAGACTTATAGGCCACATACTAAGGCACCCTGGAATAGTCGCTTTAATATTGGAAGGACAGGTAGAAGGAAAAAATTGTGTAGGCAGGTCACGTTTGGAATATGTAAAACAAATTGTTAGGGATGTAGGATGTAGAGGGTATACTGAAATGAAACGACTAGCACTAGATAGGGAATCTTGGAGAGCTGCATCAAACCAGTCAAATGACTGAAGACAAAAAAAAATTACTGTTGTACACAAGGCCCGTCGGTGGCCATTGTGTGTAACATACATTTTTGATATACCGAATGAGTCGTAGAAACCTTACGGTTTTTAAAACAAAATAAGTTGGCAACCCTGACATTTAGGCAGGAATCGAAATTGCTTTGACTGAAAACCGGATGCCATTTCAATAACACCATGCGTTCATAGTGAAAATACATTTTAAAAATAGCGATTCCAGTGTGATTTAAAAAAATTAATTTAATATATTTTTTCATTACTTAAAGGACTGTCTAAAGTAAAACAGCCTTAGCACCTATATATTTGGATCCAAAATGAGAAGTGATTTTATTCATTATCTTTGTAAAAGTTATACTTTTATGAAGTTATAGACCGACATTGAAAGTTAAGCAATACTTTGCCAAATTTTTTTCCTTATTAAAAAAATAGTCAATCAGATTGATTCTTCACATAACCTTGAAGGAAACCTTGCATTGGAATACGAAATGGTAATTTTGTAGTATAGAAGCAATTCAACGCCTGATCGCAATTTGAATCGAGGACCTTCTGGATGAAACGCTGAGATGTTACCGTTTTTTTTTGTTTTTTTTTTTTGAGATGACAGGCATCGACTGCTTTGGTTATTTTGCCTATGAGAACGGGCATTTGTAGCGATGAAAAATGCCTTCCCTGACCGGGATTCGAACCGAGGATCTCCAGATGAAAGGCAAGATACTGCCGCTCCACTACGATCGGCATTATTATATTTATTTGTAACTACGAATAAATTAATTAATTTGAATAAAAAACTTTTAACTGTTGATAAAAAAAATGTAGAAAGATGAACGTGTTCCAATCTATATTATAACAATTTTTTTTCCTTTTTACGCTTGGAATCGTTTTCACGTTATAAAAATCTAAATTTAACAAACTTGAAATACTTATTTTACAAAAAGAAATTTTTATTCGAATAGATTTCATTTTTAGATAGCTTGGATCTGTGTCACGATGGAGTTCCCTCTTTACGTGATTTATATTTTAGTTATTTTCTGTTTCTAAGAAAGATGATGAGACCCTATTGTTGGATTGTTTTCTTGTTTTAAAAACGAGATGCAAAGGGAAAGGAAGTAGTAGAGATACTCTGTCTTAAGAGTTGCAATGGGTTGAATATGACCTAGTTTTACGTTATAAAAGTTTTTTTTTTGCAATTTCTTTTTTATACCGTATTTTTTGCGTGTTTCGTTTCTCTCCTTTTGTTTACTTTACTATTGTTACTTATCTTATCTCTTTCTTTTTCTTTTACATTTTCTTTCTTTATTATCATTGTTATCACTAAATTTGAGTACATTTATTTTAATTTAAATCTCGTTTGGTTTAATTTAAATAATGTCAAATTTAAATAAATTATATTTTTTTTTTTAATTTACATACAAAAAAATTTTTCATTTTTAAAAAATTTTTTATTTATTTTGGCCCTCTAAAAACCACGTAAAAAATTTCATTTAACTTCCTTTTTTCTACTTTTAATATTTTCCCACATTATTTAATTTTTTCAATGTTTTTTTTCTTCTTTCTTTGTGTCCATTTTGCTCCTTTTTTTGAGGAGATTTGTTTCAGAGTCCATCTTTTTGATTTTTTCCTACTTTTAACATCTTCAGTTTCTGCAAACGATTTTAGTTCCACGTTTTTCTTTGCGAAGAAATCGAATATATTCTTTCTTAATTTATAATTATTCATCCTATAAAGATGAGAGTAAAATGTAGTCTTTTACTTTTAATTATATTAGAAAACTTTTCAGATTGTTCAGATGGTTTTTTTTTTTACCTGATAATATTTTCCAGCCTTCTTTGGTTTCTGTAAGCGGAAAGATTTTTTTCCCTATTTTTTCCTACTGAACTTTTATTTTAGAGAGATAAGCATTAGAAGTATATAAACCTTCTGCTTTTAATTCGGTACTTGTATTATCAAAATTCGTGCAAATTAATATGGATTTCAACTAAACAAAAGCATCCAAGATGCGATAATTTACTTATCGGCTCCATATTAAATAATTTTAAGGATAGAAAAAACTATATTTAGATCAGGCGAAAGCTTTTGACACTCCCGCATTCAAAGTTGCTACAAAAATCAAATAGTTTGGTAATATGTGGCTTACCTCATAGATTATTTACACGTTACCTAAAAAACAGATAGCAGCAAATACCTACGATCGACAAAAACAGTAGCATACACCTTTTGACTGAATATGGCCTACAGCTGGGATCAGTCTTATCCTCTATATTATTCTTATTGACGTAAATAACTTGCTAAAACTAAAAATAAAAAACTGTGATATAGTAGTTTTTGTTGATGACACTGCCTTGATTTTCACAGGATCTTCACGGGATGAGGTTATCCCGGGGTGCCAAAGCTTGGTTTGACGAACATTTGCTGACTTCAAATGTTAAAAAAGCGTGTTTTTCTACAAAACATTGTAGCAGCCTTCTAACCTAATTAATTTGACTGAGCATTCAATAAATTGTAAAAGGCCAACGTTTACTCCACGTCTGTGTCCCAAACTAGAAAAAGTAAATAAAATAACTTGTCGTCTGGATAGACCCCCACCTTAAATAGGATGCGCACATTAACAATACATGCAAAAGAATTAAAACATTTAATCCTTAAATTCATCAAATTAGTAAACTAAATAATAACAATATTGCTAGACTTTTGTATAATTTGCATGTGCTCGATCAAAATTGCAGTATGGAATATATTCACGGGATTGGGGAGGAAACGAGTACATATTTCTATAATCCTAACCTGTTACTATTATTTCAATGCGCTTTGTTTTTTTTTTCTTGTAAACGTTTATTTTTATTATTAATAAATAATAAAAACAAAAAAAATTAAATTAAAAACAAAAAACAAAAATAAATTATTAATTTATACTATTCTATTTATTAATTTTACAGCTGATGGTAAGTGGCAGTTATTGCGACCTAGCGGTGAGACTCCGCCGTGTCTTCAAGAACATTCTGCTGTTGCATATAAAGATTGTCTATATGTTTTTGGCGGTGAATTAGGATTTTCTGCTGGAAATGAAACTCCACTCTGGGTATATCATGTTAAGGTAAGTTTCTTACTTTATTATTAGGCAAATGTTTCTCTCCGTGTTCTGGTTGTGTTTAATCTGTGCGTAGAAGGTATGAACAAAAATAGTATTAAAGAGGTTGAAAGAGTTACCGTAGGAATTGTATAACATTCACAGAAGATGTAGCAGTATTAGGAGATGAACTGTACTATATTCAGTAGATAATTTCAAAATTTTAATAAGTTATAAAATATGAATATTATGAATAGTACGGAAATAGGCATACGGGCCCCAAATCCAAGATGGCGGTGGTGGCCATCTGGGATTGTGACGTCAGTGGCGCACGTACATTCAGTGTTACCAACTTGGTTATATATTTTGTATTATATATAAATTATTAAAGTAATATTTCAAAGGTTGGTAGCACTGTTGAACAGCAGTTGTTTGTGACGTCAGAGTTGAGCGGTAGAATTTAATAAATTAATAATATTTAAAGTGAAAAAAAATGTGGATCGGCTAGGTTTCAAACCGGGGACGGTTGGTTGTGTGTGAGTTGTTGACTGACGCGTTAGACCGTTCGGCTACGGCGGGTGGTCGGGAGAGTGAGTTAAATTTGTTCTACGTAAGCGGTGAAATGATTTTTTGAATTTTGTTGTTAGTACCTGTAACCGCCGCTGCAGTCGCTGACGTTGAGTTTTAACGTCACACTAGTCTGTGTGTGCGAATAAAAATTTAGACGTACATCGAGGATGTTCCTGGTCGTCGAGGCGATCACACCGGGAGGCGTCACTACGTGCGGATGTTTACCGTGCGGAATGCGGCGCTCGACTGAAGAATCAACTGACCGACGCGGACGTCACAGCGAGGTTCTTGTCGTCGTCGTCCGGGTGGTCGGCCATGCCCTGCCGGAGGTCGCGCCAGCTGCGCGTGCGTGCGGCGCGTCGATCGACGGGACGGTGGCGGTGGCGGTCACAGGAGATGAACATGTTTAATCCTGTTTGACAGGACACCCCCTCCCACCGCAAAAAATAGATGTACCTGGAGGGCGCTGCGGCGACGGCCCTGACGAGGACGTATCTCGAGGCCTAGTCGTCGTGGCGGTGCACCGGGAGGCGCGCTCGACCTGTAGTGCGGAGACACGATGTTCACCGTGCGAGAAGAGGCGCTCGATTGACGCGACCGACCCGGTTGTGAGGGGGTCGGTGGCGATGGCGCGCGCGCCTCGACCAATCGCGTTGCTCTGCCGGCGCATGCACAGACAGAGCGATGGATGTCAATTTACAGGAAATGAGCATGTTCGACAGGTCGTGACGACAAAGTCGATAGCGTACTTATTGATTCGCCTACACACACACACACAAAACCGTTATCTTTCATTTATGTATGCGAAACTTGTGCAAGTTTATTAGTATTTATCATCTGCGTTTGATGTTTATCACACCATGGTCTTGTAAAGTAGCTTGATAATGTTTCGCATACGTAAACTGTGTAAAATATTATTTAAACACTTTCCTCACCATTTGTAACACAATCGATAGTGGATAAATCCAATATCATATCGTGTCACGGGCCTTGGAACCACTGCATTCAATAAATGTAAATAAATATCGTTTTAAAAAAATAATAGTTAGTTAAATATTGTACGTATTGTATGTTTAAAGTGTTTTTGTTTTGTGTGTGTGTATGTGTGTGGCTTTTTGTGTTGCCCTAAAAGGACTTATTTAAACAACGTACAAATTAAACCATTCGAATCGATGGACGGTTTTCTTCGTTTCTTTTCGTTTCGTATTCTTGCATAAAATAAAATAAAGAGAAGCGATATGACGTCCTCTCATATATCGATTGGTTTAACGTAATCGATTTCTGAATTTTCATTTGTGTCGTACGCCACCAAAAGCGGTTGGATATCATCACCGTTGTTATAACAATCTACCTCATCGCATGTCCTCCGTCCGACTCTACAAGAGCAGTTCCTCTTCTTTTTTCATTCGCAACATACACTTTTACAACGACTACGTTATTTTTTCGATAAGACCTATTGAGATCTTTTAATGCCAACGCGCCCAATTTCATATTCGACGAATGATTTAATTTGAACGCCTTTACGTTACCGTAGAACCCGGAAAACAGTACCTCTTTACTGTCAATAAGAGTGATAGATTTTTCACCGCATTCAAATACGCCATAATATTTTCATACAAAATCATAATCAATGAAAACCAACCTTACGATTAGGTTATCGCCGTTTTTATCGAAATCGTATTCAGATAAATCGACAATATATACAAAATTGTGTTTTAAATTAAAACACAGGCGTCAGACGTGCGGTCACCGACGCGCACATTCTCTTCATTAAACCGATTCATCATGTTACACCTCGAACGTTTCTCAAAGAAAAAATACTTGGTTACATTATATATTTTTAAGCTCCTCCTCACCACCACAACTGCCATGCCCTGCTTTCAACCAATCAGAACGTCACAACCGGCCTCATCCCTCCCACTACATAGTGAATTAAAAAATTCATGTGATAGATATGGTGATATCATGACAAGTGCATTTTGTATGATTTGCAGCTACAACTTTTCTATGATACATTTTCAAACTGTTATTAATAAACTGTTTATGATCTTAATTTCTACCGTCACCTCTTCGATGTCATCTACGTCTGGTTGATATACGAATTCGGGACTGATGATAACAACCGGAACCTACATCACATCAATGTAAAACGACTGGTCTGAAAGTAAATCTTTGAGAACTTAAACCTTTCGAAAGACTCATTACCGGTACGGACCTTCGTTGCGGTATTTTACATCGGAAACCTAACGTTTGACTATAGGTTTTGTAGAATAATGAATGGACACTACAGTAATTATAAAAAATATAACGTAACACATTGTTAATGAAATATTCATTGTCGCGGTGTTCGATCGTTCACGTCGAATGCTGAAGCACAAATGAATTTATTGACAGCATACGAATAAGAAACCCGTGAGAAGTTTTAAAAAACAACAAAGTACTAAACCCGATTTTGTTAAACACTCCTCACCATTTTTAACACAATTGATAGTGGATAAATCCAATATCATATCATGCCACGGTCCTTGGAATCACTTCATTCAATAAATGTAAATAAATATCGTTTTAAAAAACAATAGTTAAATTATTGTATGTGGGTTTAATGCGTTTTTGTTGTGTGTGTGTGTGTGTGTGTGTGTGTGTGTGTGTAATTTTGTGTTGTATGTGTAACGTGATGTAGTCCTGAAAAGTACAATTTTTTAAATATTTTACAGTTTATTCGAATACGACATCGTACGCCTTTTCAATTCAGCCCTTGAAGACTACGTTCAACTTCATTTCGACAACACGATTGAGGTCATCTTCGGTCATTGCTTCTACGAATCTCCTCGGAAGAAAAACGTTAAATTTTTCATCGTCAACCTCGATCAAACAGATTACACTGTTACCGTACTTAGTTAACACCTTCTCCATGACTTTATTTCTTATTGTTTTCCAACAATCACCCACGCTCTGTGTCATAGGTACGGGTATAAATTGGTTGCTCCTAAACGTGTTAGAATCATTCTACAGCCGTCCGTTGAAGAGGACGCATCATGTCTGTTCCGTCGAAAAATAAATTTACTGTACTTCTGAACAAGAATACTTCACATTTAGCTGACACCAATTTATACCCGTTCCTATGATGCACACACACACACACACACACACACACACACACACACACACACACACAATCTTATCTATTAAAGGAAAAGAACATGTTTCAAACTGCTTATCAACAATAACGTCCTGTGTTCTAAGAATTCATACTATCTTATCTACGACACACAACCACTCGACTCCGATAAGAATAGAAACTAATTAGTCATTATTTTTAAAACAGGAAAAGCTTATCAACCGCACGATCATGTTTCGACCTGCTTATTTATTCATTTTAAACAATGTCATCGCTACCTTTACCATCGCAAAAAAATGCGATTGTGTGAGTTGCATTTCCACACCACCCAGGAGGTAGCAACCGCGGTGCGTTGAAATTTTTTTAGTGAAATCTCCCCAATAGGCCTACAACCACTCGGCAAGATTTTACAAACTTACTTTTATATCCTCATCGTCGTCTTTTTTTTCTTTCCGTAATAAGTTAATTTCATCGAACGATTTTTTACATCGGCCAGTTCTTCATCGGCAAATCTGTTTGTATACGACTTTGGTAATAAGGTTTGAAATCAACTCAGTTCATCCACATCGCTATCGTACAATATTAAGCAAATACAGAACTCGCCGTATTGAGTAAATATCTCTCATTTCCAACATTACGTAGCCCACACCGATATCAAGATCGGTCAACCTCTTGAACAGTATCTTCTTTAGAAAACAATCTTCATCGTTGAGAATGTTAATAAATGCTATGACGTACATCTTCACACTCGCAGCGCTCACACTCGAATGATTTCGTGTGTGATTTGCCGCCAACTCCTTACCCCCACTTCTCTCGGCAATTTTGCAAAATAACCAGTAGAGTTCGTTGTCATCGATAATTGGCGAACGGGCGAACGGAGTTTCCCATAACACTTCGTATTTACTTGCGCGTACCATAGCGTGCAGTCATTTCATAGTTTTAATAATCAATTCACACGAACACATGTATTCTGGTAGTCCACGTCCGTAGTAGTCGAATTTCTTACAATCGATAGCATGTGTTTCACCACAGTGAACAGAGTGGATGACAACATCATAAAACAATATTTGCAAATATACGACGCAATAAATCTCAATTCGTTAACCGAATCGGTAAAAGTCCTCTCCATCATCACTATACCTTTCCCTCACTATATTTACACAAGCCGTCTACAGTATCGATTTTTCAACTGTCTAAATATTCTTGTAATCCCTGTGAAGTTCAGCATAAGTGGCATCGTAATTGAAAACCACTCTAACCGTATTGAAACGGTGTACGTCTGCGGTTATACTTGTTGCATGAGGAAACGCTGCGATTGCAAGTTTCATAAGATGGCCCAACGTTCTTTCGCGATGATTCGAAAAAAATCTAATCGTCTACACCGATGGCGCTGTATCAACATCCATCGCTAAACTGCGGAGGAATTACACAACGGAAGGTCTTTTAAGGGGAAAAAATAAAATAGGTTTACTGTAAAACGCTCTCCTCACCATTTGTACCACAATTGATAGTGGATAAATCCAATATCATATCGCGTAACGGGCCTTGGAACCACTGCATTCAATAAATATTTTTAAATTAAAAAACAATAATTAGTCAAAATTTATTGTATGGGGGTTTAAAGTGTTTTTTGTTTTGTCTATGTGTGTGTAATTTTGTGTTGTTTGTGTAGTGTGTTGTCCTGAAAAGGACAGTTTGGGAAAAACGGAGAGGTGATTAGTTAAAATAAGTTTTTATATGGCCAGTCACTCCTTGTCTACACATCCCACATGGAAGGTTGTGTTGAATTAAATAACGAACACAATCTATACAGAATGAGTGACCACACGGTAGTATCGCTGCTCCTACGCGTGCACTCAGACATATTTTACGTCGCAGCTTACTGGTCAAATCTTCATCCTGTATAACACCTCGTTCGTACTGCACATTTCAGATTCTTAATGGCTCACTAAGCAATTCTAAAAAGGGCATGTCTGCACCCTTCACACTGGTGATATTGCGCACTAAGTTCCTAATACTAGTAACCACTCTTGCTTTAGCAAGTTCGAATGATCTCGATGTTCTTTCACCCATGTTCGTCTAATGTGCAGCTGTGTTGGGAAATGAATGTTGTAGTGAGCGGAGCGACAAATATCTATACCTCATCAGTGCTATGGACTCTGTACTTCCTGTTATTTCTCGCATGCTATTTTTACAAAATTAAATAAAAAACGGTTACGTTTCCACACCACCCACGAGGTAGCAACTGTGGCGCGTTGAGATTTTTTTTTACATGAGTGAAATCTCTCCTTAATAGGCCTACTGTAAAACACTCGAATCTTTTTTTATTTTTTGTAAATGTTTGCAAGTGATTCAGTGCAAGCATAAATAATTCCTGGCATAAAACCAAGATGGAAGGCAATAACTATAATTGAGATCTCTAACCAAAGATGTTGATTCATCAACATCTTACAGCAGACTGAGCTCTACAGCGGTACTCGACGTGGAACAACATGTTCAAACGAAAGCGGTAAGTTTTCCTTGATGCAGTTTTGACAACGAGTTGAGTGGTGATGCACATCCATCCTTTCGTTACACCAACAACATTTTACACACAATTCGTTAAAGGAATAGTAATAACCGTTTTTTGCCAATTCCTCTTTGTTTTCCGCGTTTGTGTTCGCAAACGATCGTAATCGGTCGGCTTCCTTCACCAGATCCAACGGCTTTTTACACATCTTCAACCACTCCATGTAGAAACAACTGGTTTGTAACGCACATTGTCCACTCTCCTTGTGCATGTGGTACGGACAATTTACGATATAATTTGAATTCGGTTTCGGTGCGCCGTCCGGTATTTGACGAACATCGTTATGAAACCGTCGCAAAAATTCCATTTTCTCCAGCTTTTTGGTGTCTATTGTGGCAAACTGAGAACATAACGCCTTCATGATATCGTCGTTGTCATGATATTGTCGGTGGGGGATATCCCTTCGTTCTCCTCCCCCTTGTCCGCCTTCTTTGTGTCCTTCTTCTTCTTATTGGTCTTGGTCTTTGTGATCGTCTGTTCAACTGAAAAAGGCTTATCATACGATTTTTGACGCGGATTTCACTTTTTTCGGATCTTCGTTGGTTTCGATTTCACCTCCTTCTCAGTCGGTTTCGTAACGTCAGGATGGTTTTCGATGTTATGCAAAGATTCGTTCATGAATAGAAACGATTGAACGTCGTCTGGCGAATAAAGACCTCCTTCCATGACGGATGCTCAACAACTACTGAATTGTGTACGCAGTCGGATTAAGCCTTTTTATACTTCCAAAGTAAAAGTGGTGGGGTTAACCCCCTCCATCTCTTCTTCTTCCTCGTTTAGAGGACCATCATAGTCATCATCATCATCATCATCATCATGTGCGTGTAACGTTATGTTAGGTAATGAGATTTTGGTAGCGCTTACTTTTGGTAACACTGTTGTCTTCGCTGAAGGTAATGATGATTTTACTATTGTTTATTGTCATTCGCTATTGTTTTCCTCTTCAATGCGGTTTTGTCGATGTTTACCTTTGGTAACACTGTTATCTTCGCTGAAGGTAATGATGACTTTACAGCACTACGGTTTTCTTCAATGCGGTTTTGTCGATATCATCGTTTAACGTTACGTTTGGTAGCACTATTGCTTTTTCTGAAGGTGACGATGTAGTGATGTTGCTAACTACATCGACAGACATGTTTTTCGAAGATGATGATGGTGAAACGGTAGCGTTGTAAAAAATGGACAACACCTATACGGACGATGAATTACACCTTACTAACGGTATGTTAACCGGCGTTTGCGCAGAAAAAGTCACTCTACACCGTATCGGTTTCATCGTTGTACAAGATTCATGCGAAAAGTCGCCCAGTAACAGTGTTACGATTATTCCAACTGCAATACCCGTTTTAAATACACTAAATGTTATCAGCCATTTCGTAAACTGTCGCCACGTTGACAATATTTGCTTTTTACCTTCCTCTCCCCGTCTACCACCTAATTGATCGATCTCAAATACCTCCCGCATTACATAAGTTTTTTCACTATTCCAGTGAGCGGAGTGTATGTGACGATGCTGTCATGTATAATGAGACAATAAGCGGTCGTGTTGGCCGGTATATTGTGTCTGGTATCGAAATTGATACGTACATCTACGGTTCCTGTTTTAAGCGATTCATTCTGGCCGGGAACAATTGCTAACTATTAACGGTACACTGGCTTTAAAATCCGCCAAACTGTAAGCGGGACACTCGTCCTCCGGTTTGTTGTAATAACCGGACCGAAAGTTGGCGAACATTTCGTACATCATATTCACATCTCCCTGTAGATTGTCGTACGGATAGCACTGCGAATTAAATACAGACGAACGTTTACCAATTCGCACTTATCGAAGAGTGTCAATGATTTTTTAGCTTTATCTTTTCTGTCCGTCTGTAAACCGAATATCACGTTTCTCGGTTTCTCCGTTTGCGCACATGTTTTTACCGTCCATGAATGTATATTTGTTTGTGGTAGAGCCGGATATTCGTGGATCTGCCTATTAACGGTACACTGGCTTTAAAATCCGCCAAACTGTAAGCGGGACACTCGTCCTCCGGTTTGTTGTAATAACCGGACCGAAAGTTGGCGAACATTTCGTACATCATATTCACATCTCCCTGTAGATTGTCGTACGGATAGCACTGCGAATTAAATACAGACGAACGTTTACCAATTCGCACTTATCGAAGAGTGTCAATGATTTTTTAGCTTTATCTTTTCTGTCCGTCTGTAAACCGAATATCACGTTTCTCGGTTTCTCCGTTTGCGCACATGTTTTTACCGTCCATGAATGTATATTTGTTTGTGGTAGAGCCGGATATTCGTGGATCTGCCATGTACGAAAGGCTATCGCCAAAGGTCTATCACGTTGTACTACCTTCAACAAATGCAATCGCATCGTATCGGCAACGTGAACATACGGAATCTTCCACGCTAACTTTGTCACTTTCAACTTAGAATCGGGCGCCTCTTTGGACGACACTAGTGCGTTCACGTCGCTGGAAGATCTAAGCAAAACCAATTCTTGTTTGACGTTCAATATTATGTGTTTGTAGTCTTCTGCGAAACCCATCAGCATACGCAGCGGTACGTAGAAGCAAAATCTTCTAGTGGTTTCATCCAAATCGAACTTATCCGACGCTTTGAACTTCCACCCGAAATTCTCCAAAATATTTTCTTCGCTTTTACGCAACGAAAGAATATTCTTTTTCGTTGTCGTTATTCCTAACTTTTGTACGCGACACATCTCGCGTACAAAATCTTAATCTTAACCACGATTCCGTTGCCTTTTTATCGCCTGTTTTAGTAGTTAACGTCCCTTCGACCATAAAATAGCTTTTATGCGGTAACGTGTACACATCTTTTTGGTGTATCGGTATCCGGATTTCATCGTTGTTGTTGTAAGTCGACGAAGCGTAGATGGGTATGATATTCGTACTGTGTGATCGTGTTGTCAACGAAACACTTTCACCGACGTCCAACATACTCGCTCCTATCGCTGCCATTACGATTCTCCAAAACTGTAAAACCAAGTTTTCGAAGAAACAACACTTTACGCGATGTTAACGCTTTGGTGGTTACACGTCGACTGATCGGTTTGCGCGTCGTTTTGCTACTAGTACCACCGCTATTGTATATTAAACCCATCTATTGGCTTTCCTTTTTACTTCGTTTTCCTTTTTACTTCGTTTTCCTTTGTAAATGCAATCTCACCGTAACGGTTTCACCGCGAAAATTGATCGGTTTTCCTTCTTGATCGGTAAACTTTATAGCGATATCGTCTAAGCTCTTCGTATTCACCGGTAGATAGATTATATTCTTCGGCGATTCGATTATTTTGAAACCAGGCGGTAAGCTTAGCGTGAATTCGTGCAACACGTGTCTGATCCGTTCGTATAGGAGCCTCGTATAAGTTTGCATTCTACCCGTACGTTGTTCACGTTGTTAATGGCGACTGGCTTCGATGACTCGTGCCATATGTTCGCCGTCAGATTAGTTTTCTCGAACCCCAACAGCGGTGCCAAACTATCTGTTGATGTCAAACCGATCGCGGCACTGCATTTAATTTCGCATTTTAACGTATTGTTATTCGGACGCATAAGTAAATCTACTTTGCTTTTGTCTTCGCTCAAGTCAAAAGACAAAAGAACTCAGCCTTTTGAATTCATCGCTCAAGCGTTTGGCGATATCATCCACTTCGTACGATCCGGTCGCTAGTGTCAGCTTAATCGGTTTTTGAGGTTTCTTTGGTACAACAGTAAATGTGTTGTTGATTCCCTCTTCGACATTTGGATTCGAGTTGTATGTGGTTAAGTTTATCAACGCCAATCGCCATCAGACAAATCCAATGGCGGAAAGAATTTAGCGTGTAAGAACGACGTATTTCCACTTATGCAGAACATGTTTACCTGTAGGCTGACGAATCACGACTGAGAAATTGGAGACATAAATGACCGCAAATAACCGTGTTTATACTCTGTCTGGCGTTATAATTGAAATTTAAAATCGAATCGAGTGGAAAATAACGCATCAATTCGCTAGGTGGACGCAGATTACCGAAACTATCGAAATAGTCCACCGTCCGTCCACGTTTTCTATAACATACCCAGTGTGTTCCATGACCGGTACTGCGGTCAAGATTAACTATCGCAGTTTCGTTAGTTTTCAGTTGTAATGGTAATGCGTCCAACATGAAGACCCTCGAAAATCGGCTATATTTAGTCTTCCCGCGTACCACATTAGTTCTATATTCGATAGCGGTCGCACTGGTATTCCTTTTCTTGGAGACGACGACGACCACGTTTTTTTTTACCGCCCAACCCCGATCCGGTCAAATGGTAGGGCTTCAGGTATAATCCCGGCCCTGCAGCGTCCGCTTTTCGTTTCATCATTTCAACAAGACGTTTTATATTATTTATTTTTGACCGTCTTCTTACTCTTCCGCCGCCGAACTTTGCTTTTAACTTCATCGCGTTTGTAACCGCCAGTGTCGTAACCTTTTCCGCGATATTCGAATCCTCAGCTTTAACTCTTTCCCAAGCGCTATCGGCTAATTTACGATCTGCTGCCGCTCTTCTTTCGTTATCGCTGTTCGTTGCGTATGCGATGTCGTGTTCTTTACAAGCGGCGTCCAACTTGCTTTCACCGGGATCGCCTCTCTTTAATCGTTTTCTTTAATTCGTTCCCGGTCCGCAGTACTGATATCCCGGAATATGTAACTCTATCGGTAATAAATCGATCCCTTTGTTTACGACCTTACCCACCACCTTTTTGACACCTTTTAATACTTTATTGCCGATATAGAATCCTAACGCTCTTGCAGCTCCTACTGTTAGAGTTGTTAACAGTCCACCACCTCGTTTAAGACTGGCTATCCGTTTAGATATTCTCACCTTACCCTTCCGAACGGGAGAACATTTTGACCTCCTCACTCTTGCTATGTCGGAGAGACAATGAACTTGTTTACGACATTCCACCATCTTACATTGGATCCGTGTTCGTCAATCGTACCATATTCTTATTCACATCATCCTCTTTCGTTGTCATCTTATCTGTTTTTGAATCCGAGACCGCGGGACGTATCATATTTCTATTCACATCCTCATTCTTCATTGTCTTATCAGCAATCGGAGGACGCACCATATTTTTTGTCGCATCCTCGTTTTTCTTTGTCTACTATTTATATCTGTGTTTGCAGAATCGCTTTGGTGATGATTGTCAGCGGTTAATATACGCATAAGCGATTTTTGATTTAAGTTTCTGTTAGCGTCGTCGTTAATGTTTAATAGAAATTTGTAAAACTTAAATAGTGTGTCATCGATATAACCCTTAGTCGTACTAAGTAGTTTTTGTATATGTAATTCCATATCGTCCACGTAGGACTTTGTAGCGAGATCGGTGCTATTCTTAGGCATGCCAGCGTTAGTGATAACAGATTCTCTAGCGTCAACTATTTGCTTTTCATCGAAACGTTTTTTTCGTAAATAGTTGACAGTAACGACGTCCGTCTTTTCGACAGGATCACCGACTCTACATATTTGCTTATGTGCATAATTGACTGCGTTCACATCATCTGTAAAAATCTTCGCTAAGAGTACATGATTTAGATCGCTATGCATTACGTACTCTTCCGCCAACTCTTCCTTCAACTCTTCCCTCATTATATCGACATATCCTTTGGTCACGAGGTCGGTCAACTGTTGAGGCGGCATTGCGTTTGTTACAATACTTTTTTTGGATATCCACCGTTTTTAGTCGTTAAAATCCCATTTGTCACTTTGTCTACGTATGACTTTGTAGTGAGATCCATGCTATTAATTGGTGCACTAGCATTTGTGATAACACATCTTCTCGCGTTAATTGTCTCATTTTTATCGAAAAGGTTTTTCCGTAAATAGTCGGCAGTTACGACGTCTGTTTTTTCAATTGGATCGGCGATATCGCACAATCGCCTCTTTGAAAAGGACAGTGCGTTGTTGTCCATCGGTGAAACCTTCGGTAAGTATTTATTATTCAATTCGCTTTGCTTTACGAAAATTTTCTTAACGTAACCAAATGTTGTACCATCGTCATCTTCAACAGGCGATCCGACGTTGCACAAACGTCTTTTTTGATATCGAAATCTCCATCGGCGGTTTTGTCAAACGTTTCGACAATCCGAGTTGGCGGTGGTTGGGCGGATGCACTCCCAACGCGAGAACGTCCGAACTTGTCGATACTCATCTTCAGACTGTTTAAAATAAAAAGTTCCCTGTACTACCCTCCTTTATGTATCCGCCTTCTTGCAGTTCTTCTATGATCGAAACTATCGCGTTATTATGACCGGTATGACCCGCACGCTCCGAAGCCAATAAAAGTCGCAGTCTATCGCACAGTTCATTCGGATCGTCCCAGTAAACGTAATCCGGTCTAACCATTTTCTTCGCTCTCAACAAACCCGATCCGGTTATTGGACTTTCGTCGTCATGACCGCTTTCCGACGAAAGATGCGTTCGAGGAAACAGTCTTTTGATAATATTCTTGTACTTTAACGATCGACTGGAAATTATGCGACCGGTATTTTGACTTTTATGCGCCACAGTAGTTTCTAATATTTTCTTATAATTATCTAAATCTTTGGTTGTATAATCTACATGTTCGTTTAAAAAAATCAATTGATATAGACCTTTGGAACCGCTATACGTCTTGTTGTCGATAACTATTTTATTTCCTTTGAACTGGAGTGGTTTTGTTCCGATCATCCATTGATCGTCAATGTTTTTCACTCCGTAGACTTTTTCTATTTTTTTACCTTTATCCGTTACGGACAGATCCAAGAAATGTTTTACACGATCGTCCAACGTTTTTGGTAACGATGGGTCTACAGGTTTGACGAACTGTTTTTCCGACGGCGGTGTTTCAAAGAGTTCTCATAACCGTCGGTGTCTCTTCCACCTCCTCCTTTTCACCCACTCCCTTTGCATTTTCTTCTTGTTCTTTTTTTAACATCGTACTTTTGTTTAAACGATTGATTAAGTTGTCGGAGCGGTTCGACAATAGGGTTAAACTGCTTTTCCATAACTTGTTCCGATTCCGTTATTCCTTGCGTAATAGCGCGATGTTTTCGTTTAATCGAATCTCGTATTCTATCGATTTCTATTAGCAACTTCGCAGACGACGACGACGACGGCGATAGCATATCGACCTCGTTCTTGTTCGACATCGTGGTTACGAATGATCGGAAAACAGTCGATGACATCATCATCCTAGTTCCACCGATCTAAAGAACACTGCATGGTTTTTTGTTCTGCGTAGAAAAAGTATAACATCGATTAACGAAACATTCATTCTCACCGGATGGTGATTGGTATTGCACAATTCTCGGTAATATTGCTTCACATCCTGATCGATAGACGTAATCAACAGTTTTGTGCTTGTGTCTTTTAAGACGACGGCTCGTTTTACATTTCCAACCCACAGCGGGATATACACAACCGTTGAGTGATCGCGTGGCGGGACCTTTGTCAAGTACCGTGTGGAAAGTCGTCTGATCGGATGACGGTCACCTTCCGAATGTAAATGCAACAGATAGCTATTCAACAACCAAAATTCGTCCGGTTTCGCGCCTGAATATTCGCACCATTTTTGCAGCAGATCTTCGTTTTGGATTTCAAACAGTTCGTGTTGATTGTTGTACTTCAATCCGAACACATCGGCGTATAATGGCAACGTAGGTAGCGCTTCGTTTAGAAACTCACCGGAAAAGAGCGCCTGCACCCTGTTGTTCATGATGTCGAACGGTAATCCTACTCGTCTTATCGGTAATGTTTTCGGTACGTCGTCGGTAAATTGTACTCCGTAAGCCGTGTCCACAAAACATTTTCTACCTGTGGTAACGCTAAACGGTACAACGTTTTGGGCGATCTGATCGGAATAGTTCGTTCCGTGATCACTATACAACATCTCGCTCCTTCTAGACGACTACCGTATTCCAACATGTGCATGTAAACGTTTGTGTAGTCCGTAGATGCATGACGGTTTGAAGTTCCAATAAAGGCTTTTTGTACACGAGCAGAGAGGGTCTAAATCTTGAAATAAAGTTCCATCCGTGTCGGACCGTTGTGTTGAATATGTTTTTATGGTAGATCACCAGTTCGATAGGCATCTCGTACTTGTCGCATTCTTCTAAAAATTTTAACCATATACGCTTATTGAAAATCTTGCCTTCGCTAGTAATCATCAACAGAACGACCAACGGATAGTCACGATTCATTCTTTTTACATGTTGCCAGTATCGTCGGTCTTTATTTTCACAGTAGTTCACTTTACGACAGACGTAGTTGTCGCAAAACTTCTGACGGTCGCTAAAATATTTAGAACACAAGTTGTTTTGCGGTTTTTGTCAAAAACGTATCGCGTCAGCGTACGTTATACCATGGCAATTTGTATGCTTGCCATTGTTACCGGTTATCAACTGATCTCTTTTACAAAAACATCGAAGCCTACTCTATATCGTCCGCCGTGGATATCGCTCTCTTTATCCACAACCAAGAATCCGTGACGTTTTCTCCATGCAACACCGCACAGACTTTTAAACCGCTCGAATTTCATATCGGTATTTACATTATCTTGATATATGTGACATAAGTAGAGATCGTCTTGTTGAATATAAGAAGGAGATTTGCGTTGTCCCGTACAAGGTGCTTCCCGGCACTGGAATATGTCTGGGTCAAATAAAAGCTGTCGATGCTGTTGTGTCGTCCCATCGCAAAGTACTTCCGAATATTATGTTGCTTTTCGCAAGCTATATCGTCGAAAATCATTATCGAGTTCGGCTCCGCTTCGTCGGGTGCCATCACATGATCGTTTTCTGAGTATGCAAAAAAGCCGATCTCCAGGACATCAGTCTTGACTTGTTCTAGAAACTTATATTTCGGTTGGTAATGCGATTTCGAAAATACGTAAATATTTTTGAACCTTAAACCGTCCGGGGAGAACAAGTTGAATAGAACATTTTTTTCCACAATTAGACGGTCCGCAGATAATACATCTGATTGTATTCAGTAGAAGAGGACCATGACGAGTCCTTTTTCCCTCTCCACACCCGGCCCCTGTATATTCATCGAAGTTTTCAAGCGTAATATTACCAGCCTGTATACGTTCCAACCTCATGTTTGTGACTGATCAGTTCACCGCACCAAATCCCCCTTATGTATCCAACTGTTGTGTTTACCGTCGAAACCTTGCCACTTTACAAATAGCTTATCGCCTTTTCTTCGTAAGACTTTCTCGACTAAATACACATTATTTGTAACGTTAGTTTTAGTGAGCTCTTCAGCGTAAAATTTACCGCTCACCACCTCACCGTGAACATCGATCAACGTGTAAGTACACGGTCGCGTATTATCGTGTACCTTATGTACGATAAATATTTCGTTCGTCCAATTCGGTAAATATTCTTTGGCGAATGTCTTTTTAAATTTGCTTATACGCACTCGATCGCCAGTCACTGCGATGACTGGTGTTGTTGTATTTTGCGATCAATTTCGGTCGTAATTCTAACCACTTGTAGGTTCCTTGTTCGGTAAATTTCTCCACATCATCGTTTTCAGTGTTCGATTAAATCGCTCGACTATCGACGTTTTTTTATCCGAATGTGTGGAATAGTGATTTATATTGTACGACTGTCATAATCGTTTAACCGTCGGGTTGTAGAATCTTTACCCAAATCGGTTTGAAAATGCCGCATCTTGTGTTTATCCAAAATAGGTTTGAGGGCTTACCGATCTCCGTACCGGTTTTAGTTTTAACCGGTACGGCGAATGCTAGTTTAGAAAAACAATATATCATCGTCAATATGTATCGATAGCCTTTGTTTGATCTAGCGTACGGTCCCATTTCTACAAGGTCAGCTTGGAAATGATCAGAAATATTCTTCAGTTCGACACGTCTTGTAAGATAGTTTCGTCGAGCCTGTCGGTGAAGCTCTTTAGCTATTGACGCCTTGACGTTCATTTTTGTACTGACCGTATTTCGTGTATTTGGATAGGAATAGGAAGAAAAAGGATCTTTATTTCTTTATTGGTTTTTTTACCCGCCTCACCACTCTTATATCTCGGCCTTGGCACCGGCCGTATCGATAACAATGATAAATCATTAATCGATCTGCACATGTGTAGATCGGTTAGAGATTTAATGTGTAATCGATTCAGGGGGTTTAGGGTGGCCCTGAAAAGGGCCGTTTTACATTTTAAACGGTTACCCGAAAAACGTACAAGACTGCATACGCCGTGTATTTCCACGTATGGATTGTCTGTCTCTTCCCACTTCGACAAGCGTATTCGACAATGGTCACATCTGACCATATCATGAATACCCTCGTACCTGAACCCATGCATAGCTATGATCAGGGGGGAAAGTAACGGATTGTTCATATGCGGCCATAACGGTGTATATATCTTTTTGTTACCGTTTCTAGTAACCCTGTAAAATGTATGTACTCTATCATAAAAAGAAAGTTCCATTATGATTGAGTGTTAACGCAAGAAAGTTTCGAATAATATTTTTTATCTCTTAAAAAATTAACTTGTTTTATTTTCCAATTATTTTTATCTGAATGCAAGTTCCGAAAATAAAATTTATACAGAGTTGACTTTATAACCGCGATTAAATTATCGTATGCAAACTGTTTTATTTTCCAATTATTTTTATCTAAATGCAACTTCCGCTGATAAGTTGTATAAAATTTAATTTATTTAATAATTATTTCTTTAAATTTAGTTTATTTTAATAATATTTTTATTATTATGTGCAATAATTATTTCTTTATTATGGAATGCAGTATGTCTCTCTCTTTCTCTCTCTCTTGATGATAATAATTATATTTATTTGTTATAAGAAGTTTTATCAAAACCGCATAGTTGTTATCGCTCACACTGCAGTTAAAATTGTATTTTAATAAAATTAATTGGTAACCGCGTACTTGTTATCGCTAACACTGCAATTAAAAACAGTACATAAACTAAATTGATAAAATTGCAGTTTACTTATTATTTCTTTTTGTATATATATATAAGTATCATTCTGACTTCAACATTTTACATGTCAACATTACGTATTGAAGAAGTGTTCACAATGGCATATTATACAGTACAGCATGAGATAAATGAGTTGATGAACGCCTTTCAAGACTTACTTGTGATTAAGGATCCTATATTGAGAATTATGTATGACCACAATAAAGTCGAACACGCGTCGAATGACTTGACGAATGGGATATTGAGGGCGAGACGACGGGCAATGAGATTAGTTGTTCGTTTCAACCACGATGCTCCACCACCACCATCATCACCGTCACCATCTAACCATCCAGAGGAAGGCGATGGGTCCGCAACGGATTTCAATCTGAACACCAACGACGACAACAACAGCAATAACAATGACAATCAGCCACCACAATCGCCATTACCAGATGATGAACTCCAAATAATACACGAAATTATCGATGGTGATAATGACCAGAGTAGCAGTAGTAGTACCAGTCATCGTGTTCGTCGTAGACATTAATGTCGACGTCGGCGTGTTCGGGTGTGTCGTCGTCCGGAGGTCACAGACGTGGATGTTAGTTCGACACCCCGTCGACCTCATTGTAGAACTCTAAATAGAATTCTACAACAGGTCGACGCAAATTCAAGCCGTCTGTTGAGGTCAATGATGGAAACTCATCAACCGACAGATGTCCAATCTGTTTAACAGAATTGGTAACTGTCGAGTTATTGGTTTGATGTCATCGATACTGCGAAGACTGTGTGCGAAAATTAGCAAGGTACAGCAGAATTTATCCCGTCTGTCGACGAGATGTATTGGGCTACCGCCACATTAGAGGGAGACGACAGTAATTGATGTAATTATAATTTTTTTTTAAAGTCATTTATATTATTAGATATATACTTTATTTCATATTTTTTACATATCATTTTTTTTCACTTACAATAATTTATTACATAATGGTTTTATTTTAAATAAAAGAAAGGCAATATATATCCGCATGATAAAAAAAATTAACAATAGTCATGGTCCTGAGCTACTAGGGTTTCGTTTACGGTTCTTGGACTACAATAGTCATGACCGTGGGCTATGAGTACTTCGTTTACGGTACTTGGTCTCTTTTGCGGAGTGTTGTCGTCATTGTTGGGTGGGTAGTCCCTTAACTTCATCACGCATTCCTTTTCTTTAGTGGAATCGGGTACTCTTATCCTTTGTGCACCGTGTCGCTTACACTCGATCAAATGTTGGTTTAGGTTTTGTGTAGCGACAATTGGGTCTGATGAACTGAAACTGTGCAGACAATACCGACAATATTGACTGCTGCATCGACTCTTTGTTAGACCCGAAAGGAGACGAGATAGCCCGTTCATACCTGGTTTGATATTTATAAGGCAATAATGGAATTTATCTCTTGTCTCCCCTGCAAGCAGCAATGGGTACGATCGCGGATTTCGGTAACACGCACCGGGTACACGCGATAGTTATCTTCCTTATAGCCGTAGACATTGATGCTTATTGTGGGGTTCAACACTTCGAAGCGATCAATGTCTTTTACCTTTACTGGATATGATATCCCGTTCATGTTAATTTCATGTTCGTACCTTGGATACCAAACCGTTCTTTGGTGTTTGCCAGGTTGATTGTAGAGGTATGCTAGTACGGACCATAGGAAACATTTTTCATCATGCAGATTTTTTACATTAATTATTGCCTCTCTTCTTACAAGTTTTTTCGGTGTAGCAATGAATGTGCTAGAGGCACCGTGCAGCGGACGGTAACGAATAATGTTTAAATCTATATAAATTATTTTACTCATTACCCACCCGCTACCGTTGTTGATGAATTTGGTCAGTGTCTCTATGATCTTTTCCACTGATTCTTCAACAACGTCGGTGTTATCTTCCAAATTTATCACCTTTCTAGTTTTTCCATGCAGGTTTAAATTGGTAAATGTTGTTTCTACTTCGTCTTCGAGACGCGTCTGTTTCATCAATTCGACGTTTACAGCAACATACCTGTAGTAGAAAAAAAAATAAATTGGTATTTTCGTTTCTTTGTAGTTGCAAAAGAAATTGTTAATATCGTCATACACATAACATATAGTTACCATTTTATGTTGCCATCAAAGCGTCTGCCTTCTTCCTTCAAACGATTCAAGATGTTGGTCTTATACCGCAAAAGGGTTGAATGAAGGTATAATTCCTCAAAGTCAGACAGGTCCCATCGAAGACCGATGACGTTGTTATTTATTGCTTGGATAACTACCGGTGATACCATTTTTATTCATTTTTTTGTAATATCTGAAACAAATTAAAATAACATATATCATATAACATATATATAACATATAACATATATCATAACATTGTTTTTTGTGTGTTTTAGTGAGTAACAGAAGAAGAAGTCATTTTATTTTTTTAATTATGCATATTATTTATTTTATTTGTTTAAAAGTATTTTTTTATTGTATTTATTTTATTAAAATTTAATTAAATCATTTATTTGATTTAATTGAAAGTTATTTGATAATACCATACTGTCCCATTAGTATTTATTTTTTTAAATTTATAATATATTCTTTTAATTGTATTTATTTTTAAAAATTTAATTTAAGTAAAACTTATCTTGTTAATTAAGATGAAAATATAATGATCTCTTTGCGATCGATGTATTCACTTTCAATAACAGATTGCGAATGAGGAAATCACACAAACTTTTTCACTTATATACACATACAACTGGATTTAACCGGTTACAACAAATCAAGACACTTTTGTATTAGTGACCCAATAATTATCAAAAAAACATTTTCCTTATCGCATCCGCTCTTATTAGAAACGACGATCCAGTTCGCATGTACGCATTAACGGCTAGTGCGCATGCGTCGATTCGAATTCCAACGGTGCGATTGGTCAATCGGACAACTTTAGACCACGTCGGTCCCACAATTCTTCAGTCGAGCGCCGCATCTCGCACAGTAAACACCTCTACGTCACTCCGCTACGCACGCACGCAAACACACGCTAAGCAAACACCGCCGCCACCGCCACCCGGTGCACGATCTACGACGAGAACCTGTCTCCTTCGCGGTAACGCCTCCCGACGCCATCGCCTGGACGACCAGGATCATCCTCGAGGTACGTCTAATTTTTTTTTTATTCACTTGTGTGTGTATATATATATATATATATATATGTGTGTGTGTGTGTGTGTGTGTGTGTGTGTGTGCGTGCGTGCGTGTACAGACTGATGTGACGTTCAAATTCACAGATTATGTAGAACATTTTCACTCATTACATCAGGGAGTCACTGCAGCCGATTGGTTTAAGGCGTCAGTCGGCCGCGTCCCGTCATGACCGGGTTCTAATCCTCTAGCCGACCGAATTTTTTTTCACTTTAAATATTATTTATTTATTTAATTCAAACTGACCGCCACACAACAGTGCTGCCAACCTTTGAAATATTACTTCAATATATAACCAAGTCGACACAAAATAAATCAAGTTCGCAACACTGACGGGCTACGGCCGCCACTAACGTCACAATCCAAGATGACCGACCACCGCCATCTTGAATTAGTGACGTCAGTCGTGACGTTTCCAAGATGGCGGACGGCCGTTATCTTGGATGACGACACAAGTGGCGACCGTACCCCCATTTCCGTACTACTTTTAAGTAACATATTTATATAGTTACCGTTTTATGTTGCCGTCAAAACACCTGCTTCTTCCTTCAAACGGTTCAGGATGTTGGTCTGATACCGTAGAAGGGTTGAGTGAAGGTAGTTTTTCAAAGTCAAGACAGCTCCCATCGAAGACGGACGACATTGTCGTTCGTCTTCGTCCGGCAGATAACTGCTGGTGATGTTATTTCTATTTTTTATGGTAATATCTGAAACAAATTAAAATATATTGTAACATTGCTTTTTTTTCAATAAAACGATGATAATTATTTTGTGTTAATGTGTTTCAGGTGGTGGTAAATGAAGATTTTTTATTAAATTCTTTGATTTATTTTGTATTTTCTATTTAATTTTTTTATATTCATATTGTATTTTTTTCTATTTTATTTATATATACTAATATTATTTTTTTTAATAATTATATATTTTTTTTAAATTTTTATTTGTTTGAAAGTTATTTAATAATGCCATAGTCAGATTTAAAATTAAAACTTACCTTGCTAATTAAGATGAAATCGCACTTGGTAATTGGTGCAGAGGTCTCACAGCAATATATGTATTCACGTTCAACGTCAGATTGCGAATGATGAAATCGCGCAAAGTTTTTCGCTTATATCCAGACACGACTGGTTTTAACCGGATCAACCACACCCACCCAGTCGAAAGTATGTGTTTGTGTGTGTGCAGGCGAAACGATAAATACGCAATCGACTTTGTCGTTACGATGTGTCGAACAGGATTAAACATACTCATTTCCTGTAACGATTGACATCCGTCGATCTGTCTGTGCATGCGCCGGCAGAGCGACGCGATTGGTTAAGCGCGCGCCCCATCGCCACAGATCCCCCCCACACCGACGGGTCGGTGGCGTCAGTCGAGCGCTGCTTCTCGCACGGTGAACATCGTTGCTCCGCGTCACTGGACGAGCGCGCCTCCCGATTCGTCACCACGACGACTAGGGCTCGAGGTACGTCCTCGGCAGGGCCGTCGCCACCGCTGCGCTCTCCAGGTACGTCTATTTTTTGGGGCGAGAGGGGGTGTCCTGTCAAACAGGATTAAACATGTTTATTAACTGTGACTGCCGCTGCCGCCACCGTCCCGTCGATCGACGCGCTACACGCACGCGCAGCCGCCGCGACCTCCGGCAGGGCGTGGCCTGCCTCCCGGACGAAGAGAACCTCGCTATGACGTCCACGTCGATCGATCGATCGATTCTTCAGTCGAGCGCCACATCCCGCATCGCTCCGCCGACGCACGTTCTCCGCCTCCCGGTGCAGGCGACGAGAACCTCCATCGCAGTGACGCCTCCCGGTGCGATCGCCTCGACGACCAGGAACATCCTCGAGGTACGTCTAAATTTTTATTCACACACACACACACAGACTAGTGTGACGTTAAAACTCAACGTCAGTTACTGGAGCGGCGGTCACAGGAACTAACAACAAAATTCAAAAAATCATTTCACCGCTTACGTAGAACAAATTTAACTCTTTCTCCCGACCACCCGCCGTAGCCGAACGGTCTAAGGCGTCAGTCAACAACTCGCACACAACCAACCGTCACCGGTTTGAAACCTAGCCGATCCACATCTTTTTTTCACTTTAAATATTATTCATTTATTTAATTCTACAACTCAACTCTGACGTCCCAACCAACTGCTGTTCAACAGTGCTACCAACCTTTGAAATATTACTTTAATAATTTATATTTAATACAAAATATATAACCACGTTGGCAACACTGAGTCTACGGGCGCCACTGACGTCACAATCCAAGATAGCTACCACCGCCATCTTGTATTCGTGACGTCAATCCAAGATGGCGGATGGTCGCCATCTTCGATTTGGCGCCCGTATGCCTATTTTCGTACTCCTATTATGAACTCAAAGGAGTATGAGGATAGGAAACAATGAACTGATAAATGTCTGAACAAAAAAAAGGAAGAACTGAACAAGTTAGATATCATATTAACAGACAATTATAAAAAATGAAATCCATAGAAAAACAAGAATAAGAATGAGAAACAGTTAATAGGAAGATTTATGTTTTAAGATGGGGCTAGATTTGAAGATGCATCTTGTGAAATTTTATGTTTGCAGTTAGTATATTTCTATTTGAGTGTGATACTTTTTCTGAGTCATGAAAACTAAGAAATAGAGAGAAAAGGTTGAAGGCATTTGAAATACGGGCTTGGAGGAGACCAGAGTAAGATATATGAACAAACTGAAGTGAAAGTGAAAACTGAAGTAATGATGATAGTAAACAAAAGTATAAGGTTAATATGACAATTCAGAATAGGAGATCTAATCAGGCTGACGTATAATATAATTGAAGAAGGAGTGTTGATTAAAAATCAATCCTGAAAAATCAACATAGAAGAGAAACTAGAAAAGAGTTATTGATAATCTAAAAGGAAATTATAAGCTGTTAGGATTTATAAATTTCCTGGCATTAGTTAGTTATTCTTATGTTTTTTTTTTTTTTTTGTCTTCAGTCATTTGACTGGTTTGATGCAGCTCTCCAAGATTCCCTATCTAGTGCTAGTCGTTTCATTTCAGTATACCCTCTACATCCTACATCCCTAACAATTTGTTTTACATATTCCAAACGTGGCCTGCCTACACAATTTCTTCCTTCTACCTGTCCTTCCAATATTAAAGCGACTATTCCAGGATGCCTTAGTATGTGGCCTATAAGTCTGTCTCTTCTTTTAACTATATTTTTCCAAATGCCTCTTTCTTCATCTATTTGCCGCAATACCTCTTCGTTTGTAGCTTTATCCACCCGTCTGATTTTTAACATTCTTAATTTTTGATGTAAACAAATTATATTTCTTACTGAAGGCTCGTTTCGCTTGTGCTATTCGGCATTTTATATCGCTCCTGCTTCGTCCATCTTTAGTAATTCTACTTCCCAAATAACAAAATTCTTCTACCTCCATAATCTTTTCTTCTCCTATTTTCACATTCAGCGGACCGCTGAATGTGAATTATCAAAGATGGACCATCTTTGTTATTTCTACTACATTTCATTACTTTTGTTTTGTTCTTGTTTATTTTCACGCGATAGTTCTTGCGTAGGACTTCATCTATGCCGTTCGTTGTTTCTTCTAAATCCTTTTTACTCTCGGCTAGAATTACTATATCATCAGCAAATCTTAGCATCTTTTCACCTTGTACTGTTACTCCGAATCTAAATTGTTCTTTAACATCATTAACTGCTAGATCCATGTAAAGATTAAAAAGTAACGGAGATAGGGAACATCCTTGTCGGACTCTCTTTCTTATTACGGCTTCTTTCTTATGTTCTTCAATTGTTACTGTTGCTGTTTGGTTCCTCTACATGTTAGCAATTGTTCTTCTATCTCTGTATTTGAACCCTAACTTTTTTAAAATGCTGAACATTTTATTCCAGTCTACGTTATCGAATGCCTTTTCTAGGTCTATAAACGCCAAGTATGTCGGTTTGTTTTTCTTTAATCTTCTTTCTACTATTAATCTGAGGCCTAAAATTGCTTCCCTTGTCCCTATACTTTTCCTGAAACCAAATAGGTCTTCTCCTAACACTTCCTCCACTCTCCTCTCAATTCTTCTGTATAGAATTCTAGTTAAGATTTTTGATGCATGACTAGTTAAACTAATTGTTCCGTATTCTTCACATTTATCTGCCCCTGCTTTCTTTGGTATCATGACTATAACACTTTTTTTGAAGTCTGACGGAAATTCCCCTTTTTCATAAATATTACACACCAGTTTGTATTACACACCTGCACTGCGCAGTAATTCTACAGGTATTCCATCTATTCCAGGAGCCTTTATGCCATTTAAATCTTTTAATGCTCTCTTAAATTCAGATCTCAGTATTGTTTCTCCCATCTCATCCTCATTCTTATGTAGTGGAAAAAATTATTCATAAACAATGTTACCTAAGATTTCTTTCTTGGTGTGGGGGGGATAATTTATGATAAAGTTTTATTGTAAAATTACCATTATTTATTATAAATTTATCATTAAACTTCAGAAACTTAAAAATTCAAAAATCGGGATTTTTTACTCCCCATTTTCAAAATCACCTTCCGAGAATTTTTTTTTTATTTTTGTACGTTTACTATGTTAAATGGAAGAAACTAAAAAAAATCCCAGTAAAAAATATACAATCAGTAAAAGGTTACCCAAGATTTATTTTTCGCAGTTGGGGGTGAATTATAATGAAATTCTATTGTAATATAATAATATTTTATGATATTAAAAGTTTAAAAGATAGTTTAGAAAAATTAACAAAAAAAAAATAACTTTTGTAAATTTATATCAGCTCCCCCACCCCCCAATATTGCCCCAAAGTATTTTTTTTTAGATCACTAGCATTGTTAGTGTGCCTAGGAAGATATTAAGAATAATTCAGTTAACAAATATCAATAAATAAAAGATAGCTTTTTGATTTTTGGAGAAGGGGTTTTTAGGGCAAAATAAAAAAAAAAATAAAAATAGTAAGACAAGCATGCATGTATGAGCTTAATATAAAGTGGGGTTATGCTTGCAAAATTTTGAGAAAATTGACCCCCCCCAAAAAAAATCCTTCTACCCCCTGGAGATATTTATCCCAAATTTTACCAACCAATTGCCTCATATACATTAGTCTCTGTACTAAATTTCAAAATCAGTTTATACAGTCAATAATTGTTAAGCTTCAATACAGTCAACACACGTTCATACGCGTACATATGTATGTACAAACATTACACTCTGTTTTTTTTTTTTGTTTCTTTTGAGGTTCATGGGTTATGAAATGTCAAGAGATGAAAAACTCCATATCCCAGATTTTGTCTGATTACCATATTTTCCTTCTTGCAGCAAACTCTAGAGCTATGATGCCAGGAAAGTAGAAGTTCATGTAGAGAAATATTTTATTCTTGTTTCATTTTTCATCCTGTTGTTATTTTGTTTTTTTTTTCTCCAATAAAAATGTGTATCTTACAAATTGAGATATTTTAATGAAATTTGGTGTACATGTACCAACAAAATTTTCTTCAAAATAGAAATGGCGGTCATTTAAATTTTGTAATTATTGATATTTCTGTAAATATTAATTATATTTTATTAAAAGATAAAATGTTAAGCCTTTTATTGTGAACAAAACGAACAAAAAATACACTCATTAGTTCAAATGTTTATCAAATCAGTTGATAAACAGCTAAGATATGGCAGAATTTGTTAAAAGTGGATTGTAAAAATATGTGAACCAGTTTAATAAAGTCTGACAATTATTTTGCTTCTTTTTACTTACTTCAGCTAATCGACTTAAGGATATTAATAATAATTATAATAATTTCTGTTATTATTTTTAATAATAGAACGAGTACAAAGTTGTGAGACTGCATACTTTTTACAATAAAAAAACAAAAAACCCAGTGAAGGTTTATATAACTTTCCTTAAAATTTCAATACTTACAATTAAATAAATTAAATCAACAATTGCGACTCCCTCCAGATAAAAGGATAAGGGGGTGCATTGCTACCTCCAAAAACTAGTGCCCGTTGTGGCGTATTCCAGCTAGCCTATGAAGCGCTAGTACCGAAAGGACTTCAGCGAACGGTCTGAAGGGGATTTACGTCGGGGGCACAGGTTTAAACAGTCTTAGTCTCCCACAGTCGGACCCAGAAATGGGTTTGAGAACGCTGGTCCAAACGGATATGGAATGCTACTCACAAATCCGTCCGTAAAATATAACAAAACTTGAAACTTAGACCCTACATTAAAATAAACTTTAGAAACACGCTCGATTACAGAATCATACAGCAGCAAGGGACACTGTCTAGGCTCTGCGATTCGAAGGGAAAATTTGTGAAACTCCCGCCACTTTTGCATTCCATTCCATAACTTTGCTTGCGTTAGACTTACAATATTTTCAATTCAAATAAACTGTATGGTTTCAAATATATATTAATGACTTAATTATGCAGTATTTAGAGTACAATTGCGACAAAGATTAAAGTGTTCAATAAATAAGTCGGGTCCAATTCGAACCGAAGTTGTAGATCAAATCATGTTTTTACCTTAAAAATTATATAGCGTTAAAAGTATAGTTGAAAGGAAAATCAAAATTCTTAGTAAAACTTTTTCGGTTTCATTGACCCCCTTTGGCCAAAGTCATTTTTGTCATCAAAATTATATTACATTTAAAGTACAGTTGCTAAAATTAAAATAAACACTTTTTATAAACAAAATATGGTTTCCCCCGTTTGATTCATTTGCTCAACAGCTACTAACTCGTATAACATATGTTGTGTAACTTGTAAAAAGATCAGAATTATCAAACATTTCAACAACAAAAATTTTTTGTTGTCTCATTTTTTTTTTTTAAATTTGCTATGTCAATCTATATTATATTATTAATACTAGATACTAGAAGGATTTTCAATCTTGAAAATTAAAGTTTAAAAAATTGATATTTTTATTCTGTCTCATTCTGCTTTTTGGTTTTTAAAAGTTTACTTATTGGAATAATTATTTACTTCAAGTCAGCCCAATTTGGTGCAATAATATTTAAAATGTTAAAAAAATATAGATATTGTGATGCCACTTATCTGAAGGTGTCAAAAATCAGACCTAATTAGACGTATGTAGTAGTGAAATATTTTTTACAATTTCAAAATTTTTGTCGACAGGTTTTTAAGATATAATATAAAAACTGTTTAGAAATAATGTTGTATCCTCCCCACCGTGAAATCCTATCAATTTAAAAAAACTGTTGAATTTTAAATAACTTAAGTACTTTTATTGTACTAAAGCTAAATTTTATACGACCACTATAGAAAAATTAAAAATGGCAAAAACTAATTCTCAACTTTTTTTTTTAATTTTGTCCAAAATTTAGTGACATCAGTTCCACTTGCAAAGACATTTTTGAGTTGCTTTTGAAGAATTTATATTAATCCAGTCTAGAAATATTAATCTACATACAGGCCAGTTTGTACGTACTTAGCCTTCTGAAAAGTTTGTATAATTTTTTTGGATTAAGGAGGGTATTGAAACATTGAAATTTGAAAATATCCTGATAACCATAGTTTTGGCGAATTGTTACAATTTCCATTTATAGATATGGTGCTGCACCAACAATAGAGCTACGTCTGGGAAAGTAAAATATGAACAATAATTATTGAAGAACTTGCTTAAAAAATAATACAAAAGATTCAAAATTAATGCTGTTTCCATTCTTCAATTTGCCTTAAATTAAGCGTTAGCAGTCTGTTGTCAGACGTTTGTTTTAATTGAGAACTGTCTTCAGAAAGTAAAAATTTTAAATGAGCATTTAATTAAAAGGAATAACTGTAAAATCTTTTGTAAGAATTATTTTTTTTTTTTTAAATTGATTGAATATTCTTAAAAGATGTATCAAACCTGTGTATGACTGGTGTGTGCCAGTTTGAAAAATGAAAACATGAAGTAATTTTTAAAAATATAATTTAATATTCATAAATTTCGTGCTTTCTGTTACTGACAAAATCATCTTGTTATTTTTCTTATTTTGTATTAAATTATTTTTTTTACTCCTTTAATGGATAAACGACAAAAAAATTAAATTTAGTATGCTTTATTTTTATTATTTTATATATATATATATATATATATATATATATATATATATATATATATATATATATATATATATATATATATATATATATATATGTTAATCTAATTTAATCCCAATTTTCTTCTTTTTTTTTAAGTTAGGTCTAAGAAAATTTCAATTCTTTATTTGTAGAATAAATTTTATTAAAATTCTTAAAAACTGTTATCTTTGTTAAGTTTTTAATAAGTTCTTTTGTGTTTCTGCTTTACCACCAATTCACAATTTTCAATCTTGTGGCTGCAATTGTTTAATGTTTCTCCTTTTTTTTCTCTTTTGTTGTTGGGGAGTTTCTTTCCAATTTCCCCTTCCTTCTTTGGCCAGTGTGAATTGCTTCAGAAAGTTAATTCTAGTTTCTCGTTCTCTGTGACCTCCCTCACATTTATTTTTACGACCGAATGACAATAGAGTCAAGCATGACTGTATTTAATATATTAAATTACATTGTAACTTTATATCTACTTTGAGTATGTATAATCTTTAAATTAGTTTTTAATTATTAAATTCTGAATAAATAAAATATTTTATTATAATTTTACGCAATATATTATTATATATAAATATATGTATATGTATTTTATTTATTTCATATTCAATAGAAGCAGTTTTGTTAAAAAGTTCACCTATTTATAAAATTTAAAATAGCTGTTAAATCTAGAACAGAAGTAAATTTTTTACTTCAATCTTTTGTTCTTAGATTATATCGTCCCGCCATAGAACACGGTTTATAGTGTTAATAAAAAAACATTTTAAAGTCATTTTAACAGTCTGGGCTAGAAGCCACAATTGTATTTATTACAATAGGGGAAATAAAACATTTTTTTTGTTTGAAAAAACTTATTTAATTGAAGGTATTTTAATTAATTGTAAATGAACAAAATAATTACACCCGAGTACTAAGAGAATCAACACAAATTGTTTGGAGCTAAAACAGTTTATGTAATCAGTGTGACTTTTTTTCACTTTTCAACATTATCGTCGGCAACATTAATCCGCATTTCCCATTTTTGAATCGGCTTATTTTTTCATATCGCAAAGAAATCTTTGTCTTTATGTCAGAGCCAGTTTAGCACATTATTTTTGATGTTGTCATTGCCATTAAATTTCTTAGTGCGTAGTGCCTCCTTGAGTAAAGCAAACAAGTGGAAAATGAGATCAAGTCAGGATTGTGGGGACTTCTCAGTGCGTAGTTCAATCTGTCACTGTACACAACTGCTTGTCCATCTATGTATTTCAGGAATGAGTGTTCTAAAAATAAAATTATTCTTCATTTGAATCTTCTACAGTTTTTATCTCAATTTTACTGAGTTTTTCTTTCGTATAGGATCTCAGCCAGTCGTAATTGTAACTGAGGGATACTTCCTGATGCAATTTGTCAGTGGCTTCTCAAGTTACCTATTTGTATGAGACTGGGTGTTATTGTGAAGCAGAATGATGCCTTTGCATTAGATCCAGGGTGATTTTCAATACTGGTGATTTTATTTTTTTGATAAGCATGTCATAGTACTGGGCCTTTTGTGTAACAAAAGATTGTCATCATGATTTTTCTGCTGAGTTTGGAATTTTTTCTTGACAGGTGTATTCCGCTCCATGCTCTCTGTTTTTGATTCCGGTTCATAATGGTGAATCTATGACTCATCACAGGTTAGAATACTGTGCAAAAAAGCATCGCCTTCCTGTGGATTCTCTTGTTACGTCACTGTGCAAATGTGAAGTTTCATCTTTGTATAGTGATCTTACAATTAATTACCTTGCAGCCCATCTTGCGCTTATTTTATATTGCTCGAGCTTGTCAGTAATAATGTTGTGAACTGTACGACACTTGTAATCTTTCAGTTATAATCTTTTCTATAATTTGTCTGTCTTCTTGGGTGAGAGAGTCTGCACAGATTTGAAGCTCTAGAGTTTAAACTTCAGTCAAACTTCAGTTAATTCTTATCTTGAGGTTTAGTTTAGTAAAATAATTACATATGTTTTATTTAAGTATTTATTTTGGTTCTTTAAGAACAAAAATATTATTATTCAGACATTCAGAAAGGTGCTCGTCAGTCATTAAAGTTCAACAGTCTTTTCAATTTTTCTACCTGCATGTGTAAAAAATCTTTGCAGTTAATACAACTTTGTCTGAATTGTTTTGTCATATAAGAGTTTACTGGTTTTTCACCTTCGGAAAGAAAAATCAAAGCGCTACACACTGTTCAACTAATTTGCAAATATCAATAGCACTCCATTATAAAATGAAACTTTGAGGTTATAAATTAAAAAATTTTACTCAAACAGCTTATCAGAAGTAATCATAGGATTACTAAAGTATCATAATGATCTTGCCAACTATTTTGTCTATATATTGAATAGCCACATAATATATTGTTGCAACTTTTAGTCTAACCTTTCAGTATGTTGACTGTACTTCTCAGTGTATAGTTCAAGCTGTCACTAAACACAGCTGTTTGGCCATCTGGGTATTTCAGGGTTCTAAAAACAAAATTAATTTGTTCGTTTGAATCTTCTACAGTTTATCTCAATTTTACAGAGCTTTTCTTTCATATAGTATCTCAGCCAATCGTTGTAATCGTGAAACGTTTGAGGACACCAGTTGATTGTATGCTTTGTTATATGGAGATTGGTTATTAATCCATTTTCAGGAATTTAGTAATTTTGTGAACTTTTATTCTATTAAAGGATAAAACATATTAAGAGACCTACTATGCTACATTTTAGTTTATTTGCGTCCTACAAAATACTTAAGGTTCTGTTTTTTTTTTTACAAAAATATGATGTGATAATATTTTCATTTGTAATTTAGTTCAGGTGGATATTTTAAAAAGTTTTCATTGTAATAAGTTTTATTTTCAGCCTAAAAATAAATACTCTGGGGAATAGCTGAGGTTTATCACATATTTATCTGTCACCATTTTTATGAGATGTTCAGATGGGGAAAGCGGTAGTAAAATTTAAGGTGTCTCATGCCTCAAATATATTAAATATGATAAATACTTAAAATGTAAATGGTGTATGGATATACTAAGAAATTCTTATACAAATCTACTGTAAAATCTGTAGGCTTCTTTCATCTCATTCCTATGTACAGTATATCTCATGAATAATATATATCTCCTATAAATTTTCAAATAATATGACATAAATTTGCATTTTTTTTTTATTTAAAATTAAACTAAATGTCTATTAATACGATGAGTGATTGCTTATATAATTATGATATTAATCAATGAATACATATGTTTTGTTTATATTATATATATTGTTTTATATATTTACGTAATGCTGATAAAAAAACAACTGCAATATGCTTTTTAGCAATTCTGCAAAAAAAATAATACTAATCAATAAAAGAAATTATTTCTATTTTATTCTTTTATTTGTTTAAATATAATTTTATTTTTATATATTAATAGCTTTAGTAATGTGCTTTGCTTTGATTTATTTGGTTAAATATTTTGATTAAATATTTTAATCTTAACAAATTTACTACATTCTATATCCTTAGTTTTTAGTTTTATAAAGTACTGTCTGTTCTCTTCTACAGTTTTTACCCTTTACATTTCTTTCTATTGTCAAAGTAATTAAATCTGTTTGTCTTAATACACAGCCCACTAACGTGATTCGTTTCTTTACATTCTTCTACAAATTTCTGTTCTTCCTATTCATCTCAAGATGTTTTCATTTCAAATTTTATGTACCACTTTTTTTTTTAAATTCCTGTAATATTACATTTCAAAAGCTTCTATTTATCTTATTTACTAAGAATAAATTCAGTAAATTTGCATGAATTCATACTGACAACATAACTACTTTTTTTTATGTCAGAGGAGGGTAAATCTCTAACAGACCATCAACCTGCACCGATGGTATTATTGGGCTTTCACCAACTAAAACCCCTCTCCCTCTATGACATGCAAAGGTCAGACCCACCATAAGCATAACAGAGTGTCCGGTGAGAATCACAAGATTGCCTGTTAGAAAGGAGGCGGCAAGGAATTCAGCAGTTCCCATGATTATCGACAGAACATGTTCATCTGCATCCGGAACTAACTCAGCCTGGTCTAACCTACCTAATGTAATCTAACTGATGCAGATGGGCACTCCATTCCGCAGGCTGGCCCCCATCCTAGTCCTCAGTCCCCTTTCCCACAATATTCTCCTCATCATCTTGGATTCTTGGCGCTAGCGGTATGACACTGATTATGTTGCTTGTGTCTAGCTTGTTACTGCCGCACACTGCACCCTTGGATTGTCTACCTATCGCACACAAGAAATCAAGGGCACCACAATAGACACAAGTCATTTTTGCTGTGCTCCCTGATGTACAGATACAACCTGAAATAGCCATGACCTGACAGGAATTCAGTAAAGAAATAAGTCTACTCTACCTCTCCAAATCCCTACTTACCCATGTCACCACACGTTTTAATTACCGCATTTGTTTTTATCTAATCCGTGGCCCAAAATCTCTTTTCATATAAAGAAATAAAAGACAAATTGTTTGTAGATAATTTATTTAATATTTTTACAAGTAAAACTTACTTTAAATTAGATCTGCCTATACTCCATTATATGCATGTAGTTTTATGAGTTACCAAATGAATTTAGATATTCTCTTCTACATTGAAAGTTTAATAAGTCCTAATCTCTGACAGCAGTTAACAGTTTATCAACATTTCTTAGTCTTAAATTGGAGATTTTTTCTGTGATTATGCACCAGAGCAGTTGTCATACGGTTGTTAAATATTAAGTATGGACTTCTAGGCGGCCACTTAATTTCAGAGTCTACCAGTGCACTGCCAGTGAAGTTCTAAAGCTGTAAAATGGCAGTTAATTAAAGCAAAGAAATAAAATAGTTTTCAAGTGTGTTAAGGTATGTAAATGTATTCAAGCGCGTTAGGGTATGAAATGATGTATGCCTTAAAGTACGAAACACTCTTTTCAAAAAAGTATGATCCTGTCAGATGCATTTCAGATATCACTGCCCACATCATTAAATATAGTAAGTAGTTTAGGATTTTCTCATGAAATCAGCAATTTTCTTTACATCAAAAGTACATTTCCTAGATTTATTACCCAAGTGAATGGCGTGCTCATCAGAAAAGATAAACGATTTCCATGATTGAACATGAAAACCCATTAAAAGTCTCCCTTAAAGCCAAGCCTTAACCAGTGACCTTGTTAACATGAGCAGGCTTAAAGGATGTAAACCCAAGATCATTTTACATTATTTTTGAAGTGTTGAACAGAGAATGTTTAGCTCTAAAAGACCTGTACTTGGTTCACTTAAGAGGGTATCATAAACAGGATTTTTCAACAATGTTGGAGCTATTTATTTGACTGGAAAGAACTTGCAGATCGCTACAAATTGAGGATTATCTCTATTAAAAAGACTTTTTTCCCCCCTTACTTTCAAAATGCTACTACTGATGGAGCTTCTTTACCAAAGTCCTAAATGAATCTCTCTCATGTTTTCGTAGTTTTCATTTGTGTTGTATTGTCATGCACCCAGAGACTAGTAAAAAGTCTAAGCAAGTATTGACTACTTGGTTGTATCTGCCATTTTAGCTCAGTGCTGTACCTGATTGTTGAATAAGTTAAAGCAGCTGGTTAACCAT
Source organism: Lycorma delicatula (assembly GCF_047948215.1). Classification (NCBI taxonomy): domain Eukaryota; kingdom Metazoa; phylum Arthropoda; class Insecta; order Hemiptera; family Fulgoridae; genus Lycorma; species Lycorma delicatula. The sequence continues at coordinate 8,682,936 of NC_134467.1, forward strand.
TATGATCACATGATGATGAGATACAGTGTTACCGATTAATATTGTTTTATCATGGCAAGTGAACATTTCATAGAATTGTTTATTTTTCTTCCTTAATTTCATATTTTATACACTAGATTTATTTTATTATTGTTTAATATATAATTATTCAGTTCATAAACTGAACTGTAAATTAAGAGTTAAATAAACTATAGAAAAATTAAAAACCTAATTTCACATATAATTAATTTTTTTTCTCTTAATTTAGATTTGTTAGAAAACTTTTATTATCATCGCTTCATATGAATTTCTAAAAAAAAAAAAGATTTAAAATTTAAGTTAACATAAAGATAAATTTTTAAAACAACATTAAGTTATACAGTTTCAAAAATTATATATTAAGAATTTATAATAAAATTAGAGTGCGTTTTATTCACTTTACCATAACTTTTATTGTTAAATGAAACAGTAGTAAAAATAAGCTCCCGTATTGCTACTTGTTTAAACTATTAATAGGACGATATTGTGATTTGAAGAAAGTGCTTGGTAAAAGTAAATTGGTATGACAATTTTATTAAGTATAGTTGAATTAGAAGGGTTTGTTTTTTTAGGTGAATTTGAGGGATTTCACTTACATTATACTTCTCTCCAACACCCTTTTTAATCCTTTATTCCATCATTTAGTAAAGTGCTTTCCACTTTCTGTACTACCCTCATAATTCAACTGCCTGTATTTTTATCCCTCAATTCTATTTGTGTTTGTATGTGTATGTATGTGTATGTATGTGTGTTATGTGTCTAACATACCTTGTCATATATACACATTTCACATTTATTTCGACTTCATCAGGTGCCATCACCATTTATTTTTATTTAATTAAGTAACCAATCGATGAAGTATATATCTTCTTGCTTTTCTATTACTTAGGTAGAAATCGTTCAAATTTTTATGTAGTTGTGAGAATATATATATATTTTTATGTAGTTGTGATCTCATTTTTGGATATATCCAAATTTATATATATAAATTTTGTAGATAACTAATTAAAATCATTTAATATTATCTCTGTTAAGAGAGAATAATAAAGAAATTTGTTATTTTATATTACCTATTCCAGCCTTTCTTATGAGATTCATATAAACCAGCTGAAGTACGAGGTCTGTTTAGAAAATAACCAAACATTTTTAATTACATGTCAGCAGAGATATTTAGTGATGTGCGGTTGGTATCATTGTATTCTACATAACTGTCTGTAACCAATTGTTGTTGCATTTTCGATACCGTTTAGTATTCGTGTTATAGTTATTTGAGTCTAATGTATTTTAAGTGTTAGTAGTGATTTTTATAATGTATAATTTTTTGATGATCGTACTTTTGTGAATTTTATTAAGCATGGCCTGTTGGTATTAATATAGTTTCCTCATGAACCAACAATCTTTAATAGTAATGTTTAAGTGTTTTTGAATTATTAATCCATCTTCAGGAACAACGATGTGTTATGCATTATAATTATTTACTTCATATATAAATTATACTGAATTGAATTTAAAAAAAATATAAATATAACAGATGATCGCCAAAAGGTAAAATAAAGTTAACATTATCTGTCATGTCAGTATAAAGGTCTCAATTGTTATGTTTATTAGTATGATGCAGTATTACCTACCTAAGAATCAAAGTTATTGTTTAATATTTATTTGAAAAATACATCGTTTTCAAATTTCATTTGTTCATTTATCAAACTTTTATCTTTTAAGTATGTATAATATTTTTCTATAATATTTGTTTTATGAAAGTTATTGGAATATTTAAGAATATTAATAAAATTATCTGGGTTGTAATTATGATTATTTTCTAAGATACGTCTAGCAAAATTGGATCGTTCTTTATTTCCTTTATTTACACAATTAATGTGTTCAGTCTTGGACACTATTATGATGTCTTTGTGTGTTGCAATCAAATAACAATAACATGATAATTAAGTGAGATATCAACAATCCAAGAACATGCGGTTACAGAGGAGGTTATGCGGAACACAATGCTGCCAACTGTACGTCACTAAATATCAATATTGGCGCGTAATCAAAAATGTTCACTTATTTTCTGAACAGACCTCGTACATGAAAAACTAGAGTTGCTTTTTATAGTGATATTGACGTTTTATATACAGCCAGTTTTTTTGATGAACAAACTGTATTGCCTGTAGGACACTACAAACTATATCACTTGTATTTTCATCAGTTTGGCTTGCTGATATGCAGTCATATATTTACTAAATGAAGAAGATGTTAAGACTTGTGTTTCATCTCCTTATTATTTGTAAAGATAAATAAACATATAATCCATATAGTTTTTCTTACTCATTGAAAAATAAACTGAATTTGTCTATATTTAGCTAGCCTTGTTAATAGCTGATATTTTATATTAATAATGTAACAGTGTAACTATTTCTGTATTGTTCAGTCAAAATTCAGTGCTCATGCAGTCAACATGACACTTATATTAAATCGTATTCATTAACAATGTAAAATTATGGAAACATTAAAGATCATATATAAATGTAAATCGATAAATGTCTCAATTTATTAATATTGAACCAGTGAATTAATCTTAGAATAATGGAACCAGGACAGTTTGTTATTCGATGAACAGAAAGCAACAGGAAACCACTTCACTTCTCATTTTTCCTAGTAAGCCTGGTATGAATCGCTTGAATCAAAATGCGATTTGCATTTTGTAAGATCACCTAATACCATATTACGGTTACAGTACAACTTATTTGAAAGAGAAAGGAACCGATATATATGCACAATAACAAGCAAATACATCAACTTTAATGCGCAAATGAAATAAATAATGTAGGTTTTTTTTTATCTGTATGGTTTTATATTTTATAGACAAATACTTGGAGAAAAGTTAGAGCACAGAAAGGTGTCGCCAGTCCGAGAGGTCGTAGAGGACATTCAGCATTAGCACATAGAGGTGCAATGTTGTTATATGGTGGTTACAGAGATCTACGAGGATCATCCAATGAATTATGGGCTTTTCATTTTGGTAAATATATGAAGTTTTTTATTTTGTTTTTGTATCATTAGTTATTTAAATTTGTTATTACAAAATAACATTATAATTAGTACTATTATAAACATACTTTCTGATTATTTCAAAGTTGTGGCAATAATAATAGTGCAGCAAGCCTAATGTAAAGTAATAGAATAATCCAGCATAGTCTAAATAGTAGTCGTGTTAGCAGTTAGTTCCTTTGTAAATTAATATCTTGTCTTATATCTAAATTTGTTTTTCTTTCTACATAAGATGTGATCAAAAGATAATAAAAATTTTCATTTTTATCAAAAGAGAATTTACTTTTTCTTATATGTTGAAATGTCCCCGTCAAACTAGTTCATGAGAGTAAAACACACTCTTCCAATCTTCAAAACATTTTGGAAAGCTTTTTTTGATGTAACTGTAAGTTTACTTAGCAACTTTTTCTTTATTTCATCTACCATCGCAAATTGTTGTCCTTTTAATATTCTCTTAATCAGTGAAAGTAAGAGAAAGTCTCAGGATACAAAGTCTGTAGAATATGGAGACTACGGCATCAGTATGGTGTTATTTTCAGCTAAATAATGACTAATTAATAATACTCCAGCATGAGCTGGAGTCTTTGTCAAGGCACAAAATCCAAGAATTGTATGCTTAAATTTTCAGCCTTTTTCTTTGGATTGCGTCACATAAACGGCATAAAACCACCAAGTAATATTGTATATTGATTGTACGACCTTGTGGTAAGAATTCGCAATGGAAGATGCCATTGTAATCGAAAAAATTAAGAAAGAATCTTAAGAATAACTTTAACATTTCATTGAACTTGATATGGTTTTTTCATTTTTGATTCTTCAGGAAGTTTCAATCGGGATCACTGAACCTTTTATTTGAAGATTCAATGATTTAGGAACAAATTTGCTGTTATTCGTTTCATACCAAAATATCAGTTGATTAACATTTCGTTGATGATTCAGAATTACTTAAACGTGGCATAATAGCTGATGAAGCATGAGCATTTGGCTGTGATATTGAAACAAAGGTCCGATCATCCTGATGAAAGTTTCCTGAGAATTAACACTAAAAAAACATCCCGAGTTTGATCAAATGATAAAAATGCTTCTTACTCGGTTTTTCTTACTTAAATTTCTTTCTTAGTTATTTCAATTACAATGGCGTCGTCCATTATGAATTCTTACCATAAGGTTGTACAGTCAACAAACAATGTTGCTTAGTGCTTTTACACTGTTTACTTGACACAATCCAAAGAAAACAACTAGAAATGTGAATAAACAATTGTTGGACTTTGCACCGTGACTGTTCTCCAACTAATGCTTTGACATGCACTATAACAGAATCACACTTCTTCAGCGGCTTCTTTAATAGTGATTTGATGATTATTATCGATCACATGCCCTTTATTATATTGATATTTTCATCGGTTGTTGTGTTAAGATGTTTAACTCTTTTATAATCTTCACTGTCTTCTTGAAACTGTTTATACCATTCGTAAAGCCCTTGTGTCAATATAACATCCTTGGCAAAAATTTCGCTAACATCTTCACAACTTCACTAAATTTTATTCCATTTTAAACACAGTTTTAGTGCAAATCCTTTGTTATGTCATTTTCAAATGAAATAAATTATTACTTGTTATAAAATATGTTCTAATTACTCAACTACTAAATTTCAAACTGCATGTTTATTATGGTTGAAAATATTGATAAATATTATAGGAATTTATCATGTGATAAAAAACAAACTTAATTAAAAAAACATAGCATACAGTATTACAAAAATTCTTTGTAGTTTTTTGGTCAGTTGTATGAATAATATTTTTAAGTATTAAAAAAAAAGTGTGAAACATAGATCTTTATGTAAGTTAAAAGTGAGATGGATTTAAAGAAAAACAGAAAAAAGCACTAATTATTTTATTTTTTCTCCAAAAATCAAAAATTCTATTTAGAATTTTTTTCTCTCCGTTGTCATCTAAGTGAAATGATGTATCACTTTTTTCAGTGAAGTTTAACAAAACATGAAATTAAAATGAGATAAATGACAGAAATCTCAATGTCTAATAGTAATTAAAGCACGGCTCCTATACAATAGAAATGTTTTACTTCTAAACCATTGAATATCATTTTAGCTCGTGAATTATGTAATTTAAAATTATTTTAGTGCAACGTTGAAATATTTTATATTTTATCAGTAGTTTCAAATAATCTGGATTTCAATTAAACTCTGTTTAGATAACTATATACTACCCATTCAAGTGATGAAAAACAATTTTAATTAGAAAAATTAATACTAAAAATGTAAAATAATAACAAAAAAATGCATTTTAGGTGTTCCAGAGTATTTTAGCTACTTTCCGTAGCAGTTTTTCTATATTCTTTTTGTTAACTTTTATCAGAATGATGTTTTCTTGCCTTTTCCATTTTAAAAATTTCTTTTTTTTTATAAACCCATACATTTTTTATTTAAAAAAAAAACTGCTGACAATACAGTTGTAAGATTTTCCCATCACATGCCTTTTTTCTGATGTATGGCTTACACACACAACTTAATTTAAAATATTTATCATTTTATGTAAATATATCTTTTGTTTATGTAATTGAATGATTACAACTAAAGCATGTGCTCATACCGTTCATTCTCACGAGAAAAAAAGCATGTGCTTTCATTCTCACGAGAACTAACAGCCATTTTAAATACTTTTTTACACTTTAAATATTATTAATTTATTTAATTCTACCACTTATCTGTGTCGTCAACAACATAGCAGACTACTACTACAATAGCTGTACGTCATTGCTACAATAGTTTTCCTTATGGTGAGAGGGGTTACTATTGACGCAGTATACCACTTAGCTGCAAGTTTATTTAGATAATCTTTTGTGGTGAGGGAGCAATTTTGCAAATATTATTAATTTTTAATTGTTAACTAATGTGTCTAAGAAAAATAATACCTTAATTAGGCAAAATCTGAAGTTACTGAGAATGACCTTGCTCTACAGCCTCGCCCCTTTGAATTTTTAAGTTGAAAATTTAATGGCATCCCTGTCCCATATACAGAATTAACATGACCAAGTTTGGTAAAAATTGGTCCAATAGTTTTGGAGATATAAGGAGTGAAAAATCAAACACACACGTGCATACTAACATCCTGAAAATTTCCATCCGGTTTTCTGGGTTCCTTAGGTGTCAAAATGTCAATATCCGGTGAAAACCACATATGCCCAAATTGGACCAATTACAATACTTACTCTTCTAAAGCTACAGCTCTGCTATAGCACTACACAGGAAAGTAAAATAAAATAAAAGTAATGCTGTTCATTTTCAAGTTTTTCTTTAAATTACTTTTGGGCTTTTATTCCCTTGCAGAGTTAAAAATCAATATATATACTTCACATTGTTTCTTTATAGAAGGAATATATTACACATTGCTTACAGAAAGGAGTATATAAATCTGTTGCTTTACACTACCTGTCCCACCCGGTCTTTCTTATATCTGTGATTATCGTAAAGCATCTAAGGTACAGAACATTCTCTGAGAATAATGATTGCATCATTATTCTGTGTTTGAATAGAATTAAAGTGGCTCTTGAATATTTTATGGGCTTGGTATGCTGTTATGTAACCATATATTTACTAAATTAAGAAGACAAAAGGAAACCACATCACTCCTCACTCTCTCTTTAGCCTGCTATAAGATGTTTGTTTTTCATAAGTATAGGTATGTCACTTTTTGGAGTAAATTGCAATTCATATCAGTTCACCTACAACCATTATGGCTATGCCACCTAACATACAAACATAGTGTTTTTTTTTTTTGTTTTTTTTTAAGAAGGGTTTTATTTTTTGTAGATTTATTTTATTTATTATATGAGGGATGGCTAAAATGTAATGCACAATTGCTTATAACTTGCAAGTAAAAAGAGATATGGCGTAGAAGTACATTTTATTTGTTACATAAACTTGCATTTTTTTCCACATTGTCACCAATTACAGCTATGCATTTCTCTCAACAGTGAACTACCTTTCATATTCTTCAATGAAGAATGCTGGCAGTCTTTCCTTGATCCCTGACTTTATTGTGTCCTTCATTTCAGCATCCATGGTGAATTGATTACCCCTTTAATATCCCTCTAATTACAGTAAGAAGTAAAAATTGCAGGGCACCAAATCTGGTGAGTACAGAGAATGTGGAACAGTTTCAAATTTCACGGCACCATCCGCAAACAGATTTTATGGTAGCCCAGTTGTGGAGTAATGTGTCCTTCTCGTTCTTTTAATATGCCGGGATCTTGATGGTGATGCGATGATCAGTTTGAAACAGTTCATCATCCATATCATTTTTGCTGCTTCTTGTCAAGTCACAAAAACGGGTCGATCACTACAAAGTTCATCCCCTTGCAATATTCCCTTTTTCACAAAATTGTGTTGCCCAACTACTCAGTATTTCTTTCAACAGTTTCATAACCATAAACGGCTTTTAGACGACAACGAATGTCATTAGCCTTCATTTTTTCTGCTTAAAAAATTCAACCGCTGCATGTTATTTTAGAAGGATTAATATAGCTGGTGTACTTGACTTCATAACCGTGGCAACTAATAGAATGTGAGAGGATGTTGGTCAATTATATCTGGAATGCTAGTAGTAGGGGAATGAGACTACAAGATTACTTTTCCTTTATGTGACATTTTGTTTTCCAATTACATTTTAGTGTGCAATGCATTTCAAACCCCCCCCCCCCTGTAATTAATATCAATTATATAAAAACACATTGGGAAGTTATCTGTACTTTTTTCTTAACCTTTTCAGAACTGACATACTGTAAATCCTAGTTCATGCTCAGACTAAGTTATTTTATTAAAGTTACTCATCTTTATGTAGTTGCTTTCTGTATGATTTATATCATCACAATCACTAGGAATTAATTTAAAAATTTAAAACTATATTTATTTTATTGATTTATTTTTTAAAACACAATTTTTGGGAAGATAAACAAAATTAAGCCTTCCTTTGTACAAAATTAAGGACTTGTCAATTACTATATTTTAAAAAGGATAAAACACATTTGAGAGATTTTTTTCAATTTATCTAATATTTCTTAAATTTTGAAAAGATGGTAGTTGCATGGTTGATCTTTATTACTGGTAAAATGAAACATACTAAGCAAGACTGTTCAGATATCTCTGTCTCTAGCCATCGTTTTGGAAAGTATTGGGGAATGTATTAACCTGTCTGTTGACCAGTACTCTTTTATATATATATTTTTTTACTTTGCATAAGCATGGTCAAACTCAAAAATGTGTACAGTTCATCTATATTGCTTAGTTTCCATTGTTGTAAATTTGAATGAGCAAGATCGGTTTGTTCAGAGGTGTGGGTAAAATATCTGTTTATTTCATTCACTACATGTTCAATAATTTCAGATGTTATTAGAACTTTAACGAGAAGAAATAAATCCTGGACACAAATGTGGCAAATCAGCCATGGTTACCAACAGAATTTAACAAAACTTACAGAACGTAGTTTTAGAATGCTGGTAACATGATTTTATTCTCTTTATTTCCTGCTATTAGCTGCAGCCTGTTGATAGTGCAAATAGTTTTTTTTAAGCCAATAAAATGCAGCACATTTAGAATTAATTATATTAACACAGTAACAGAATTATATCAATTGTGTTAACACGATGATAGTACTCAAATGACAAAGTTCTAAAACAAGTTTATGCGACCATAGTCTGTGCAGACAGTTTACTCCAGTAAGTGCAACACCAGTTCCAAAAAGGTTAAGTTATATATACTCTCTTAAGTTATTTTTATTAAGTTAACTGTACTTTTCTTTAACAAAATTAATATTTCAATAAAGTAATGTAGAAAATAATAACATTTAAACTTGATCTGTCAGGTATTATTGAGCTATTTATTTTTATTATTAATAAGGATTATCTATCGTTGGTGTTATGTTATTTATAAAAAGTAGTTATTTTTATTTTATTTTTTGTTTAAGAATCGGAGAGCTGGCATTTAATATCATCAGGAAATTCATGCCCTCCTGCTCGTCATAAGCATTCAGCTGTTGTTCATGATGATTCAATGTGGATTTATGGTGGTATGACTGATCTGCATGAAAGAGCTGATTTATGGAGATTTGATACTGGTGTGTTTTAATTTATTATTTTTTCTTAATTTAAAGAAGCATATATCATTTCAGTTATAATGCGATGTAGTCGATATTAAAAACATTTTCTGTTTGGTTTCTTTGTTATAATTTTTTATCAAACTAATTATTTTCTGCTGAAACTAATTTAAATTATATTTGTATAATATTAATGTTTGTTGTAAAATAAACCCGCTTTAGTGGTAAATAATTAAAAAAACCTCACTTGTAAGTGAATACTGTATAAAGGCCTGCTTTGCTAAGTATGCTCTATATATGATGTATGCAAACTGAGTAGTATAACACATTCACTGCTGGCTTTTCATCAGTATATTAACTAACCCTCCATGCTGAAATATTTTGTTTGTTTTTAACTCTCTTAAGTATGTTATGTCTTGGAATATAAAATGTTTGAAAAACCTGAGAATGTGCTGCTGTGTGCCATGTAGATGTGGAGATGATAAAGCTCTGGATTTATACCGCCTGTTCTAAACACAAAATGGACTTGGTTGAGTGTATTCATAAACTTCTTAGTTCAGGTCTTCTTAGTTTTCAGGTTTCTATAAAGCCTGAATACTATAATTATTATTCATCAGTATTATTCTCAAAACCATGAGGATAACGTATAAAGCAGGGATCCATGGGACGGAGCCCTCTGGATAGATGGGAATATTAACTGAAGCAAGCTCTGCTGGTCTCCCCGGTAGATGGGGAACAGTGAGTGAAGCAAGCTCTGCGTTTAAGGGGTAGGCCCTGAGGAGCCCCTTAATTTGTTCTGAGCAAATTAAGTTCTGGATAGACGAGCTGGCTAGTATAAATATAAACATATTTTTAATTTTTTAAATACATGTTCTTGATTCACACTACGGACACCAAACAGTGTTCTCACATCCCCATATTTTATCTTGAAAACAAATTATGATTTTTGAAGAACCACAACATATGATATTATGATGATATTATATGTAGGCATATCAAATACCAAATTGTAATGATAAGTTTAGAGTTTTATTAAGGTGCTTTAAAATAAAATGTTGATGAATGTCTATAAAAAAAACATTTCTTTTTGTATTATATAACTCAGACATGTTTTATATGTTCACCTTATGCAAATGCATCAGGTTTTGTAGAGATACTTTTCATCTTCTCTGTGTGTGAAAATAGTCAAAGGAGATCATGAGATCCTCCAAAAAAGAGTTGTCTCACAAGCGTGGTATGGTAGTATGTTTTCAAAATTCCATGAAATCATCAAGAGTTAGAATGCAAAAACAGTGTGCTTTATGAATTTCATTAAGAAAAATTGGCACGGTGTTAAGTCAAATATTTAAGTTGCTAATCTTATCCATTGTTATAGCAAGTTTTCATTGAGGTACAAACAGACAACTAATTGATCAGTAAATGTAATCACTCTTATTTTTATTAAGCTGTAATATCAATCGGTTTACTTCCAACATGCCCAACAGGTTATCCTTGTGACTATTAATATTATCTTTGATGAGTTTCATACGCATTAAGTCTTCCATAATCACAAATTGTGATTGGCAGTTCAATCCTCACACCCACGGAAAGTGGGTATTATTTATTATTAGAATCATTAATTTGTTTGAACACTTATATAAGAGGTACATATGAATACATAAAATATGCATTATGAAATCGTTCTGGTTTTCATGTATTCTAAATAACAGGTTGTCTTCTCAAGTTGACTTAGTCCTTTATACTACTGCCATCTAGGAGGAAATTTTTTTTTTTTTTTTTTGGTCTTCAGTCATTTGACTGGTTTGATGCAGCTCTCCAAGATTCCCTATCTAGTGCTATACCCTCTACATCCTACATCCCTAACAATTTGTTTTACATATTCCAAACGTGGCCTGCCTACACAATTTTTTCCTTCTACCTGTCCTTCCAATATTAAAGCGACTATTCCAGGATGCCTTAGTATGTGGCCTATAAGTCTGTCTCTTCTTTTAACTATATTCTTCCAAATGCTTCTTTCTTCATCTATTTGCCGCAATACCTCTTCATTTGTCACTTTATCCAGCCATCTGATTTTTAACATTCTCCTATAACACAACATTTCAAAATCTTCTAATCTTTTCTTTTCAGGTACTCCGATTGTCCAAGTTTCACTTCCATATAAAGCTATGCTCGAAACACATACTTTCAAAAATGTTATCCTGACATTTAAATTAATTTTTGATGTAAACAAATTATATTTCTGAATAAACGCTCATTTCACCTGTGCTATTCGGCATTTTATATCGCTCCTGCTTTCCCATCTTTAGTAATTCTACTTCCCAGATAACAAAATTCTTCTACGTCCATAATCTTTTCTCTTCCTATTTTCACATTCAGTGGTCCATCTTTGTTATTTCTACTACATTTCATTACTTTTGTTTTCTTGTTTATTTTCATGCGATAGTTCTTGCGTAGGACATCATCTATGCCGTTCGTTGTTTCTTCTAAATCCTTTTTACTCTCGGCTAGAATTACTACATCATCAGCAAATCGTAGCATCTTTATCTTTTCACCTTGTACTGTTACTCCGAATCTATATTGTTCTTTAACATCATTAACTGCTAGTTCCATGTAAAGATTAAAAAGTAACGTAGATAGGGAACATCCTTGTCGGACTCCATTTCTTATTACAGCTTCTTTCTTATGTTCTTCAATTATTACTGTTGCTGTTTGGTTCCTGTACATGTTAGCAATTGTTCTTCTATCTCTGTATTTGAACCCTAATTTTTTTAAAATGCTGTACATTTTATTCCAGTCTACGTTATCGAATACCTTTTCTAGGTCTATAAACGCCAAGTATGTTGGTTTGTTTTTCTTTAATCTCCCTTCTAGGAGGAAACTATGGTAAATATATTCATGCTTATTATTAGCTTGTGTAAGCTTCTATACTACGCTAAAAAAATATTTTTACAAAAATAATACTAATTTTTAAAAAATTTGTTTTTAAAAAAAATGAATTTACTAATGTTGTGGGGATTTGCAAAACAATGCACTAAGACTATGTTTCTTGATAAGTTTATATCCTAAGATGGCTCTCTTTAAAATCTAATTGGAATACCCTACTGTCATATAGATCAGATTTCGTGTAAACATGAGTAAAAGAGTCTCAAAATTAATCATTCAATTAAAATCAGAAATTTATATTTAATAGCTTAGTTATCCTTTTAAATAAAATTGCATAATAATGAAAAATTGAAAATTATAACAAAAGTGAAACTTAGCTAGAGAGCCCTAAGTTATTTACCATTATATATTATAATGAATAATTATACATTATTTATTCGTTATGAAACAAACTACTTATATTTATAAAAAATAAATAATAAATACATAAAAAGAACATTTAAAACAAACTCTTTTGCTTAGTGAATGTTTGACTCAGAACACCCATTATTAATCTACTTGAAACTTGTAGAACCCTTATTATTTATTTACTTGAACTTTGATATTCGCATATCAGAATTTCACAAATTTTTTTATTAATATACTTATACTAATACAGATTTGGCCGATCCGAAATTAATTCTAGTTGTAATTTTGAATATAATTTATCATTATAAAAAGTATCATTTTTAATACTTTATTAATTAGTCGACGGATTGGTATTATTGTAATGAATCCATTGAAATATTATTGCGGAGAGGCCTTTAATAATAAAGTTTCTCACACCTGTATCCAGAATAAAACATAAACCATAAATTGTTAAAACAATTTTACGAGCAAAATCACTGCACTGAAGCTCACACTGATGAATCCGAATATAAACTGCGTCTTATCAATGATCTCCCAGTCTAACCCCACCACCATTTCTGAGGATTGCTCAATCTATTTGTGCATGTATGCACACTAACGTAACGCTTTCTGTGGGAAAAGTTTGTTCCCGTTGCGAGCATGATGTCATACTATGATAAAATTTATTTTTCGCAAGAATGCAAGATAAGAATTGAATCATCAAAAAATAGTTTATTCTTATCTAATTATGCCATGATTATCCACAGTCAGTCTTCTCTGAATAAATCCATTTAACTTCACATTTTAAAAATCGTCCGTCGACATAATACAAAATTTATAAAATAAAAAGAATATAATAGAAAACAGTACTTACGTATTAACGTCACAACAGCTACAGCTTTATTTAAAAACAAAGTAGTCAATCGGATTTCGGTGGAAAATGGGCCAAAACAGAATATAAATGGTTATTTATATTTATTTATTTTATAAATATAATTTAACCAAACTTAACCTACGCTCGCTAACCTTGACTAATTAACACCGTAATAATTTGTTGAGTATTTATTTAATAAATTCAGTAATTATTGCAATTATTTATTATTTAAATAATCAAAACACCCCTGTTGATTAGTCAAGGTTAGCGAGCGTAGGTTAAGTTTGGTTAAATTATATTTATAAAATAAATAAATTAAATGGTTATATTAAAATTAATAAAGAGACTGTTTTGAATCTACGTTTAAACTCTATATTGGCCCATTTTCCACTGAAATCCGATTGACTACTTTGTTTTTAAATAAAGCTGTAGCTGCGGTGGCGTTAATACATAAGTACCTAGAAAACAAAGTAACCAACTTAATTAAGCCGTATGAGCCTATTTTAGTAAAAGTTTATAATGGTTACACTTGAAGTGTTTACATATGTTTTTGTATAATAAAATTTATTATATGTTTCATAATTTGTGGAAAGTAAGCTTTTAAAATATTTCATTGATTTATAAATAATCCAGTATTTGGAATTTTATGGTTTTTCATATGATATTATTTATCATTGATGCCCATGTTTTATTGTAATTTACGTTTCAGTTACTAAAACATGGACATCTGTTAAAACTAAAGTGAATCCAGGATCATTACATAGCCATGCTGTTTGTAAACTTCCAAGCTCAATGTTAGTATTTGGAGGAGAACATGATGGTCAACCTACAAATGAATTATGGAGATTTCATTTTGGTAAGTATTGGGTTATAATCTATTATAAACATCTATAAATTTATGTAAACTGGGTTACAAAATTTAATTTAATTTATTTTTTTTAAATTTGATCTATTGTCAATCCATATATTTGTTTATTGTCTCTTAATTAATTTGATTTTGTTAAAAAAAAATTTCATTCTGAAACGTGAAAACTAACTTGGAATCAAGTACTGCAATCAATATATAACAGTTAAATCTTTTCACTAATTTTGCTGGATGGCCCAGGAAGTATTGTTCAAACTTAAGGGCCATTTGTTCAAACAAATTAATTCACAGCATCAAAATAAACAAAAATGTTAATATGGACAAATGACAGTTATTTAATACTAAATTTAGCCCAGAATAGATAGAATAACACAGAGATTCCTTGTTTTAAAAAAATAAAAATAAAATAATTGAAGAATGCACTAGAAGGCAGTGTAAGTAAAAATAAAAATTGTAATATTAAGACTAAGCTATTGGAATAGACTAGTGATTGTGGCTTCAAAAAAAAAAAAGACATTACCATCTTAAAAGTAAATGAAGTAGTTATGGTAAATAGATTATTACACAGAAGAAACCGGGACCATTTTCTACAGACTCAGGTCTAGTACAGTGAATTTAAGCGGTCAACCATATCATCACTTTTATGTAAAATTAATCATTTACACGCTGATTTTCCAGTCCAAATCCATTATTAATAATATCAGCTGTACGGAAAAGAACATAAGATGTTTAATTTGTTATATCACTCGAATGAGGTGTATAGTCTTGATTTAAGTTTAGAATCAAAAAGAACATAAAGGACAGTTTTAGTTGACCGCATGGCTTCAGATTGATTCCCTGTCTTTCCACTTGACAGTGACGCTAGCAAAGTTAGCAACTTCTGAACAGAAAGCCCTCTGTGTTTTGCATTTTGCTAAATGTGAATCTTTACAGTTCAATGTGCGTTCCATAGAAAGTTTAATTTTGATTCTCCAGGTGACAACACACGCCGACCTCTATGGTATGAGTGGCTAAAACTCAAAAGGTAGTATCTCAACCTTTCATCCAGAGGTCCCCCGGGTCCTGGTCAAGCATGTCATTTTCACACATGCTACAAACATTCATCTGATCCTCTGAAGCAATACCTAATGGTGGACCCGAAGGTTAAACACAAAAAAAAAGGTGACAACAACACTCATCAATGGATAAATCGGTTTGATATGACTGGATGTCTGAGTAATGAGAAGAGTATGGTACGACCAAGGGTGCCCGAAGAAAATGTTGAACATGTCAAGGAGTTTTTCCTGTGTAGTCCAAAAAAATCTGTAGGAAGGCCAGCTGCAAACTAGCAATACCAGTGATGACTTGTGGAATGTTTTAAGGAAACAGTTGCATATGCGTCTATACTGTTTACAGCTTACATGCTTCGAAGCACTATCGTGTGCATGCTTACTTGACAATCAGAATATTGTAGCATGAAGATAGTCTGATTTTTTTTATTGTTTTGTATTTTAGTGATGAGTCAACATCATAGTGGAAAAGTTAATGTACATAATGTTCATAACTGGGAAATAGGAAATCCCTATGAATTTTTACAATGCAAAAAAAGATTCCCCAAAATTAAATTTTTTCTGTGATATCCAGACAGCAAGTTTACAGGCGTTTTTCGCTGAAGCAAGCATAACAGGATTTGCTTATTTTTTAATCTACTGTATACATGGCTCTTTCCTTGACTGAAAGTTGGACCAGATCCATCTTGCAGTATGCTGTGTGATGAAAGATGCCCATATTGAATTTTTGTAGGGAAAACTGTAAAATTTACTTTTTCATTTAGTTGTGATTTATTATTGTAAGTCAAATTTAAGAAATTAGAACCACGATTAAAACCTTGATATTCTTTTTTGAAGATATTATACTTTTGGCATCAAAAAATACACAGTTTTCACTTGCAATTTTTGTAATATCTTTTTCTAAACTTTCAGATTCTTAATTCACCGATTATTTAATTTTGAATCTGTGATGACAAGTAAATGGCATTTTTTGTGCCCTTTTTATGTTCTCTTTTAAAATGCGGTCACCAGTGTCAATTTTGAGTTTGATTAAATCTTCAAAAACACCTTCATGATTTTCTTTGCCTTTTAAAGGTAGACATGTGTACCACAAAACATCACAGTTTAAATTATTGATGCAACAATTTTCTTGTTGGTAAACAGAAATCAGCTGTACATCAACAGGTATAATTTCAACAAAAAATTTTGCTGCTGTGGCTGTCAATTTGTGCCACTGAGATGACTTGTGAGATTTTACGAATTCGTGCATGTTAAGGGCTTCACTATGAAAGAACCCAAAACACTGTGCACATTAGTTGGTGGAAACAACACATAGTAAATGACAACATGCGCTTTTAATTTCTTGGAATATGCTAGCCAAGGAGCTTAATCCACCGACCAACAGTTTTTTAAAACTTCCATTTTTTGAGATGAGGTCATACTAAATAAATGTCCAAACCGGTGACCCACAAAATTATCAAATTAAAATAAAATAAAAAGAAATCTGTCTTCCTAAAACAAAATAACTAACTACACTTCCCAAAAAAAATAAAGCGACTAAGAATTTAAGTTTCTGAACAGATTCTCTACTAGAAACTTAAATCCTAGAAATATTGTTTTATCATCTCCATACAGTAATTTTTCACAGAGTTAGAGTGTTTTGAAAATCAGTAAAAACTTTTTTTATTTGTGAAAAATGTTCTTAATCTAAATATGAGTTGATCATTTTCAAAACCATCTAATTGTCATTTTTTTCAAATTTACAAAAGTAAATTTTTTTCTTTTCCACAAAAGTAAAGTAAGTGGAAAAAAACAAAGAAACCGATGGAACGGTCAAATCTAACAGGCTGTGGCTGTGTACAGAATGAAATTAATGTGAACCAACATGGTTCTGATTTGAGGTTAGAAATTTTTGTGTCAAGATTGTATTGTGTTTAACATAAATTTTGTAGAGACTAAACCTGATCGCAACAAAAAATTGGACTATTATGAATTTTGAGCAATTCACTATTTATTTATTATTAGCTATTGAACTTTTGATGTTTTTTGTTATTGATGACTTTAATATTTTGTACAAATTTGTTTTATTATTTGCAACTAGTAAAAAAAAGTAACTAACTAGTTGCAAAATCAACCATTTCAAAATCCAAAACCATCTAATTAAGCAAAACGGCTGTAAAAGTAGTTAATTACAATTTTCTGTCATTATTTAAAATTATTGGAGTGTGGTGTACTTGTTATTATTTCTTATTTAGTATTGTATGATTTTTCTTAAAATCTCAATAATAAAGACAACATCAAAATTACTATTATTACAAAAAAAAAAAACAGTCTTTGCATTTCCTGTACATTTTAGGTTGCTTTAATTAGATGATTTTGTAACTCATCAACTCAAATGAAAATAGTATAGGTATGTACCTATACTATTTTCATGCTAAAAAAAGGTTCTGATATCCATTTTAGATTACTGTTGTTATGGGGTGCGGTCTGAACTAACTCAAATGGATCAACTCACTCAACTGACTCACTGGCATTCATTGCAGCATTTAAATAGAGAACAGAAGATGCTAGAACTTTCCTGCTAAATCCAACCTTGAACATTCTATAATCTTTGAGTTTTACCACAGACCATCCTGACCTTGAACCGCTAGTTCCCCACTTGTTTATCAGAGTGCACTTCTGCCACGATTCAAACATGCTTTCTTGCCGCGCAATACTATGATAATCGATTGATATTGACCTATAATTTTTCGTTTGACGAAGTGAGCCAGGGGGGGCAAGCGCTCCACCATGGTTACACCTATGGTTAACAGTTTAACAGTTTTTTGTTAGACTGTTCATGAAGTACAAACTCTCATCACTAGTTTAAAAAGGTTTCGGCTGCTATCAAAAATTTCAGTGAATTCAGCAGACAATAAATGAGGAACAAAGTAAGCACACACTTATTACATTTTCCAATTATTAAAAATATTCGATTCGATATCTTATGTACGTACTATTTCTCTATTCTTACGTACTATCTGTTGCTTCTTTTAATATTTAAACGTTCAAAAATTCAATCTTAAGCTAAAAATGTTGTATCGGTTCTGGAATTTTTACATCTGAGAAGTTGAAGGACAGCCTGTTATCATCCTCAACTGGTTCTTAACCATCTGTGACGTTAAGCAAAGCTGTTCTTAATAAGTATTCTTTACTTATGCAATTTTAAATATTTTGAATGCTTCAGTAGCTATTTAACTTAATTTTGCATTAAAAATAATCTCTGCTGTTTGTTTAATTTTTAAATTTAAATCCCAACAAATAAAACCTCACCTCGTCACCCAAAAGTATCAACCAAACAGGTTGAAACTTGTACAACCATTTTTTCTAATCAGTAGACCAATAAAAAGTATCACCGATATGGCTGCTAGTATCATTCCAGGAGTATAATTTTCACATTAGTATTCTTTTTTGTTGTTTTTTTTTAATGTTATCTGTTTGATTGTTTACTGTATTAAATTTCTCACGTTTTAGCGAACTTATTTCTTTCTTGTTTGCTAAATTCTGTTTCAAGGAATATTTTTATTTTACCTTATTATTATTTTGTGTTTTTTTTTTCAGGAACTGAAAGTTGGGAGAGGTTGCAGACACAAGGTCTTAAACCACAACCACGCTCTGAAAGTGTAGCATTAACAGTATCTGAATTATTATTACAAGATAATTCAAATCGTACTTCTCCGCCTATTACACGGCGATATAGAGGAGGAGGATCAGTTGACAGGCATAATCGTGCTTCTCCTGCCGATAGAAAATATTATCGCTGGTCATCAGGTGGTAGTTGTACAAATTATGACGGTTGTACACCATCACGTAAGCAACCGATTACACCAAACAGTTCAAATTTAAGTATATTAAAGGAAATATCAAAATTATCTCAAATGAATATATCACGACTCGGGAGTAATAATAAATGTAATTATAGTGTCTTAAGTAGTACTGAAAGTATTGCTTCTGATTCATCATCGGCAACAAATGAAATGACAAAATCGCAAAGCGTTAATGTTATAACAGCGAATAAAAATGTTATGACTCCTTCTTCTTGTATTACACCATTAACAAATGCACCATCAAATTTAACACGCGATCCGATATCAGTCCCAAATTTCACATCGATTTCGTCATCGTGTACTCTAACACCCGTTGAAGTAACGAAGCTAGTTTATTTAGATAATGAAGAAGCACCGATTCCTGGTCCTACCAAAAATCAAGATTTCTCATCGATTCATCAACAGTTCCAACCGATTAATAATGTTAACTCTAGTATTAATAATAAAAGTAAAAAAGGTTTTCCAAAATCAGCTTCTGTACGTTTCGGTAACCCGTATGTTACTCCAGAAGAACCGTCAGATGAAACGTCAGATTACGCCAGTATAGAAACTATGAATCGTTTATCATCAAATTATAGTTTTGATAATAGTAAACTGATAATTAAAAGTTTAACTAATAATAAAGATTTACCGTTATCGTTTTCAAATCCAAATTATATGGGTCCTGATATTCAAACGATATTATCTAGAAAAGATTACGTAAAAGTATTAAATAGTCCGCCGGATAGTTTGTTGGAAGATGCATTAGGTCGTAGTAATAGTCGACAAGATATGGTTGAAATGAAACCTATGCCTCCTAGATCATTATCTTTAAATAATTCTAATAATGATAATTATTATAAAACTAGTAACTGCTATAATGATAATATGGCGGTTGAAAAAAGAAAATTAAAAAATCGCGCTAGTAGTGCTAGTAGAGCTGACAGAGAACCGATCACTTCACTTTGTATATTTTTAATTGGAGGGAAAGAACACGGTCAGGTAACTGTTTTTAAAAGACCGTTATCTGTTTGGAAATTAATTTTAAATACTGAAATATATTAAAATAATATTCAATTAAATACGATTAATATTTATGTTTTATTAAGATGCAGCTAACTCTCAATTGTTTGTGGCAGTAAATAGGATAATTATTAAAGATAATTTAATCCGATTATAATGTGCAAATACAGAAGATGAGTATGTAATGAAACTTTTTTTTTTAGAAATGGACAAATTTTATTTTAATAAAATTTTTTAAATTACTTTAATGTAAAATGCAAGTGGAAAAAGCCAATTTAAAAATATTATTTAGTAAGGTATAAACACATATTAATAGTAAGTACATACCAGTATGATACAGATCAAGTAGTAAAAGTTACAAGATTGAACACAAAACTTAATAGTATTACCTGAATGAGGTTCATTCAAATATGAGGTATATCATAAATTAAGGGTCGTTTGGCCATTAAAAAAATTAACTCATAAGAAAAGGTTTTCGTTCACATTTTTAGTTTACTACATATCTACTTCACTTTTCTACATAATCACCATTCAGTTCTAAGTACTTTTAGTAATGCTGCACCAGTTTCTTTAACCCATCTGCATAGAAGTTCGCTGCCTGGGAAGTGAACCGGTTGACAATGACAGTCTTGAGTTCCTCATAGTTTTCAAACCGTTGCCCACCGAGCCACTTTTTCAAATGCAAGAAGAGGAAGTAGTCACTACGTGCAAGGTCAGTACTATATGGAGGGTGGTCGAAAAGTTCCCCATGAAAATCTTGATTCTTCTTGGTTAAGGCAGCGGTGTGAGGACGTGTATTATCGTGAAGTAGGATTACGCCACATGACAATTTCCCACGTTATCGATTTTTGATCGCACATCTCAGTTTGGTGAGCGTTTTGAAGTACAGGTCAGCAGCTGTAAGTGTTGATCCGCGTTCCATGAAATCAATCAAAATGACGCTTTTTTCATCCCAAAAAACAGTAGCTAACATTTTTCAACTTGAGTACAGTGATTGCTTAAACTTTTTCGGTTATGGGGAACTTGAATGGCACCATTCCATTGACTGTTGTTTCGATTCAGTGTTGGTGAAAGACATCCACATCTCATTGCCCGTAACAATGTGGGAAAACAAATCATCTTCATCTTGTCGATAGCGGTCCAAAAATGCTCGTCCATTGCACATTCTTTGGTCTTTTTGCTGGTTGTTGGTTCTCAATACCCACCTTGTACACAATTTGTGATATCCGAGCTTTCCTGTGACAATTGTGTATATAGAGGTGTGTCCAACATGCAGAAAGTCATCAGCTAGAGCACTATTGTCAATCGCCAATCGCATCACAATTTTTTATTCACTTGTTCAACGATTTCATAGGTCTGAATATTGGGCCTGCCACTCTGCTCTTCGTCGTGCACATTTGTGCGATAATTTTTAAATTCTCTATACCATTGTCTAACTTTTCCTTCACTCATTAATGTAGGTCCATACACTAGGTGTAACTCCCGGTGAATTTCAGCTGCTGAAGATCCTTTTGTACACAAAAATCGATTCACAGTGCGCACTTCACAACTGGCAGGAGAATAATTGTTGCAGACATTGTGATCTGCATTCACCAGCAGGCAAACGATTACTGAATCAAAACAACTACAGTGGCTTTGTAAATAACCGATAGATGGCTCTGCATGTGTGAAACTGTCCAGATCCACTAATATTTAAATATAAGCCGACAGCACTTACTTTATGAATATCCTCAAATAAACTGAAATTTTTTTACATACCTTATTGATATTATATAAAATTACAAATAAATTACCTTATTTTTCTACGTAATCTTCTTCAACACAAATAGATTCTCCCAACTGGATAGGGGAGAGAATGTATTTCTGATAGGTAGTTTCCTGATCCCTCATCAAAAGAACAAGATAGAGCTCCCCTAACAACTAATTATGCATATAATACTAAACTGCAGCATTGTCTTTGAATTTTTCTCCTTCTAAAGCTTCTTTCAGCAAACCAAAAATGTGAAAATCAGTGACAAGTTTGTAACTGTACCAGGGTGGTCAAGGGTGTCCAGTGAATTTCAGCAAGTTTATCACAAGTCTGAGCTGCTGTATGCAGCCATGTGTTGTCGTAGAGAAGGGGGACGTTGTAAATGAGTTGTTGGCATTGTTTGTTACGATAAGCAGCCCGGACGTCATCCAATTAATGGCAGTAGTATACCCCATTTACAGTCTTTCATTTGTTCAGAAAGTCATCAACAGCACATTTTTTGAATCCCAAAACATAGTTGCCGGAACTTTTCCAGCTGACAGATGTTTCTTGGCCTTGATCGATGCCCTCTCCCCGCTTTTCCACTACACCATACTTCTCTAGCTTTCTGGGATATAGTGGTGGACCCGTGTTTCGTCACAGGTCCAAAAATGCCAATCCTTCCTTAAAGCGTTTCAGAAGCTGCTGACAGATATCTTTCCAGATATTTCTCTGTGCCTCAGTGAGAAGATCTGAAACCCACCTTGTTGACATTTTGTTATATCCAAGAGTGTCTTATAACATTATGTACACATTTCCAACTCTTAAGCTCACCTCTGATGCAATGTCAGTGACGGTTATGTGACGGTCATCTTTCACAGTATTCTGCGGATAACTTCATGATTTTTGTTCTCCAATGCATCATGGCCGCTTAAAAATTTTTTGTCCTAATCAAACACTTGAGTTTTCTGAACTGTGCCTGGAATCGAGTCAAAATTTCAGAGGATTTGAAAACTTCATCGGCGAGAAATCATATTATAACTCACAACGGCTGATGGTATCTCCTGCTCAGACATTCTGATACTGACGTGGGAACACGACCTATAGGCATGTCTGGCCATTGCTCTATATTCAACTAGCTACCTGCATCGTCCCATCACGTTTACCGCTCTTCCTCAGTCCACACGGCAAAATTCCGGTTTATATTTGAATACCCTCATAGCTGTTCAGAACATTTTTACATTAATCTGTACCATTTTTTCTTTCTATTAATAACAAATAAAAATTTTTAGGAACTTTTATCTTTGATTGAAGTGTACATAATATAAGCTTCTAAAAAGCAAAGCATGTTTTTTACCTGCAGATCCATTGTGGATTTACTGGTAAAAAACTTGTATTTCCCATTTGATAATTGAATAATTCTGTAGTCGCATCCTTCAAAGTTCATTATTATAATAAAATTGACCTTTATTTTTGTTTCATCTCTAAAAGAGATGCCGAATCTAATTTGTTGAACTAATTTTGTTATATTTTCCGTATCATCAGTGTGCAGATGGCTAGCATTTATAGTCTTCTCATTTATAATATATAATATTTAATGATTTAAACCTGTTATGTTTTTAATATTAATAACTTTTTCCATAATTTTGTCTGCCACCATCTGTTATTGATTTCAGATTAATAGTATACAAGTTATATTACTCAAACAATAGAAGCACCTGCCTACAAACATCAAATAAAAAAATCTGCAATAGTTATTTGGAATTATCATATAAATAAATCAATAAAAAAAAAAGTATCAATTTTGAGTCAGATTAAGTGCATAGCATGAGGGTGCTTTAATGTATTACTTAAGATTATTATTGCACAGCAAAAATACCGTTTGCCAAAACAGTTATTTTTCATGGTTATACTTTTTTCTGACTGGAAAAACTAACTACAGAGAATTGAGACTTGGCTACATGTTTTATTATTTGTTTCTGAACTGTGGTACATTCGTGCACTTTTTAATTTTTAAATGTTTTTTTAATTATTTTTGTACACGTAACGGTGGGTTTCTCAAAACATCTTTCAGTATTTTTTTTTTGTGCTGTGATATTTTTGTACCTTTTGTTTTAATGTTTATTTTATTTATTAATGTTATTCATTTAGATATTTTAAAATGTATTTATTTACTTTTTTAATTATATCGAGATATTTTAATATATTTTAATAATATAACATATTTAATAATAATGTATAGTATTTTTGGTCGATTTAATGTTGATTCAGAAAGAAGGTAGAAAGCATTTACATGTATGATAACATAGTTTTCTTTAATAAAACCTTCTTTAGGGAGGAAAAGAGTCGCCTACTTATTTCCTATGACAAAATTATAATTTTTATTACATTTTTCTCTGTAACTATATTAGATGCTTGATTCATATTTTTACTCTGAAATTTGTTTTCCACTTAAATAAATATATGAATTTGTTCCATAAATGGAATTTTTCAAATAAATATTTTCATTTTTTTATCGGTAATATTTTTTCTAAAATTTAAATACTGTCTATCTATAAAATATCAGTTGGCAGAATAGCATTTTGAGACATCATTTGTAATATAAATATCGTATTTGATGTAAAATTATATATAATTCATTTCTTATTTTTTATCCTACGGGTTCTGCAGGTGACTCTGTTGCTTCATCCTTAGGTTACCAAGATCTTGATATAACAGCACAAACGTACTGTTATCTGTATCTGTATTGCTCTGAACTGAGTTTTTAATCTAGTGACTGCAAAGTTTAATAGTTTAATTGACTTAAAAGTTTAGAGCCATCGGTTATATAATGCCAGATATCCTAATTCTCCCTCCACCAAAACACAAAAAACAAAAATGTGTTTATGATTGTTTTAAAATTTCTTTTTCAAGAATATAATTTTTATTAAAGTCACTAATGTTACCTTATTTGAGTTTCTGTTGTTATTCTACTTTATTTTCTGTTTTGTGTGTTAAGTTTAAAAATTATATCCTTGGTTTTTTATATTATTTAAAAGTTTTATTTTATTGTTTTTTTAATATTTAAGTTAAGTTTTTAAAATATGTTATAAATTTTAATTTTATTATTTTTAGCATAACTAATCCTTAATTAATTTTTAATTATTATAAGATACCAGAAAAAATATCTGTTATAAATTCTTTTTGATCAAAGAAAAGTTTGTATTATTTAATGTTTTTTTTTTCTTTTTCATTTTTTGATGTCATATTGTAGTTTTAAGTTTTAATTATGTCATATTTTTTTACTATTCATCCACACTCATAATTATTTATAGTTTATGAATGCAGGTTTTATAAAATAATGATGGAGGCTTTGAATAGAGATAAAAGATATCAAAATATTTTATTTTTTCATCTCAAATAGTTTTTTAAAAATTGAATGAATTTTAAATACATCTGAACTTCCTGTCACGAACTTCATGAATGGTAATGTGTTTGTCATTCATCCAGCTGGTACCAGGTTTGAATCCCGGTCTTGAAAGTGTTCACTGTTATTTCTCTCCTTCATATTCTTTAATATCTCTATGTCAAAAAATGATATCCAGCGGTAAAAATTACATCAAATTTTACCCACTCAACTTCCAAAATACCAAAAAATTGATAAATTAATATTATTTAAAAAACAGTTAAATTATAACTGAAGTATTTTTTCACTAGACAGATATTATGAACACAATTTTACAATTCTGCAGTATTTATTTTTGTTAATTCTACAAATAACATTAATTTACCAATATATATTATTAATATACCAATAGATCTCAGAATTTTCTTTCATGCAAAGGTTACGCTTTGAGTAAGTACATGATAATTGATTTTAGTGTTGATGTCTCTGTACTATAAAATATCCTTTTTATTATGAAACCAAAACACTAGCCTCTGATAGATGAAAATAACAAACAAAAGAGTTAAAAAAAAACATATTTAGAGCAGGACCGATGGAGATCCAAGAATGAAAGGGAAAGTTGGTTAATAGAGAATAATGAAGACATCATGGAAGAGACCAGGACTCATGGGTAATAGCACAATAAAAGAAGAGGATAGTGATAATTTCAGAGTTCTTGGAAAGTCATATTGATCTCTACCTAATCGCCTTTTAGATATTTTTATTCATAATATGTTGAATAATCATACTAAAGTAAGGCTATTTTGTTAAAATTAAATAAAACTTTGAATTCACCAAATTGAGAAAAAGAATTTAGCGGCTGTACTGGATGAAAATATTTCTAACAATAGTTACTGTAGAAAAGATTAAATATTTACACCCAATAACTGAGAAGTGATTTGAGAATATTTTGCTATTTTAAAAATAAGATTCAGATTGCTGATCTTCATTTTCATTTATTGTGTACTTGGTGATTTTTATTACATAGAAGATTTTTTAGTTGTAAAAATTATATTTGAATTCATTGGCAACTTTTCGAGTAACATATGTAAATCACTGTTTTCCCTAAAATTAATAATAAATAGGTTTTTTTAGGAATTTTTGAATTCAGTGAAAATTCTATTTTATTCAAACCTGTTAGTCTTGTAAAAAGTTTAAGTAAATCATATTTTATTAAAAATATAAATAAAGAACTATGCTGATTGATTTTTTAAACAATAGTTGAGAGAAATGCTTAAAAACTAATAATAAACAAGATAAAAAATTCAAATCTAAAACTAGTTGTGCATTTCACAAACAATCTTCAGTATAAAGGATTTAATTAAAAATTAACAAACAAAGAAAAATTATAAAAAATATAATGAAATTTAACCGTGAATAGTCCAGATTAAAAAAAAAAATTATCTGGTAACATATTCTGCACCACTAAATCTTTCCTCCAGTTTGGAGCTAAATAATTCTTCTGTTTTAAGCCTGTTTGCATTCTTAAAACTTCTTAGTAATCAGTTTTATCTTTAGCATCCTACCAAAGGCCTGTATTTTTAAGGATTTAATAAGTTTCTAATAAAAACATACCCTTTCTCTCTCTGTTCTGATCCACTTTCGGGAGCGAGGTCAAGGCCTACTTCCTTCCATACTGCAGCTCCATTACTGAGGATGGAGCTTACATACATATATTCTCATACTAACAGCGAAAATCTCAGCCAACTTGATGCCAAAACGTCTAGCTTGGTGAAGTAAGTTCCCAGGTGGACTCCTAGCCACCCAGATTGCTATTCTATCTACACATCCATAATAGCATCAGACCCCCCCTCAACCATTCTCCACAGGGCTAAGAATTTCAGGAAACCAGCAACTATGTCCATTCCCTTTTGGCCCGATTAACTTGCAGATGAAAAGCAGAATTGATCCTCACAAGTTCTCTAACTACTTTGGTACATTCAGCTTCATTCCTGGGGCAGACATGCAAGACACGGCACACATCATCAATGGCCTTGCACGCTAGACACAAGCCTAACAGAAGCCAAATGTGGCCAACCTATCTTGAAAAGAACTACTTACAGAGACACTGTAATATGCCGATTGAGGAAATCCACCTAACAACCTCCATACTTTTCGCATCAGGAAAATACCATGCTTGTAACAGCCATCAGACTATTCAGTCCACCTGACTTGCCATAAATAGAAAACTTGGTCGTTTATTTCTTTTATACGCCCACAGGTAAGTTGACCTACCTTCTTGGCATCATATTGTAATTGCCGCTCAGTCGCAAGGGTATCTGAGATAATGAGGATCATTTCTTGTGAGATGGTCCTATAGACACCAATCACAGATAATATAGGAGAAGCTGGGCTCTCAACAAAATTTTGCGATAACATTTGTACTTCAATTTGTGAGCCCAGACTGGTGCAGCATAAAGCATTATAGCTTCACATATACTCTTGTTTAGAAATAAGAGGTTCTGAAATTAAGCCCCAATTTGGGTGAACTGCTCTCTGAAACCCGAAGAAAGCATTATAATCTTTCTTTATTTTTTTGTTTTTTGACTGCATATTGAAGGTGCTCATTGAATTGAAGATTCTTATCAAGGAACACGTAAATAATACTGCGGCAAGACATACCTAATTCGATGACCTGCCATTGATACACACAAAGTCGTCGTGAAACAGCCAGTCTGCCCTTGAGCAACATCATCATTGTTTTTTCTGGGCTAAATACCATCATATTTTGCAAATATCACAACTGGAGTATTTTGCAAGCCTGGGCTCTCCTGAATTCGATCTCGTTCCTCGAATCTCCTTTAACCAGCAAAAGTCTGTCATCCTCATACACAATGATGTGTTTACACTGGGTAACCTCATCCACATCAAAGGCTCGAATTCAACAACCCAGAGCTGTGGTTTAAAAAGTAACAACCTTTAGATAGTGACTTTTGTACTTCTGAGATGCTAACTTGAAGAACCGAGTTATACTTCAGGTATATGTTTTTAATAAACTCCTTTAAGAACCCAGTAAGATTGTGTTAGGTTTTAACTCTGCAACTCAAATATATGTATTGTTTTGGCATGATTTTTCTTGCAAATTACATCTGTTTTGCTTCAGCCAACATCAATAATTTTGTGGTTCTCAAGTAATTATTAATTTCCTTCAATCCTTTTCCCATTAATGTAATATATACCTTTGCTAGTTCTCTCTTGCTATATACCGTTACATTTATTTTTCATTTCTTTTATCCTTAAGATATATTTCTTACTCATTATTTTATAGAAATAATCATTAAGGTTCTGTATAGCTTTTGCTGCTGTAGCAATATTATCAGCAAAGTGTAACATATTTATCGTCTATTCGTTCATTCTTGTTGGTATGATTGTTTCTTTTACTTACAATTATGAAATAATAAATAAAGTAATCTTTTTTAACATTAATTATAAACATGAGATTTTTTAAATCAAGACAGGAATCTGTTATCGTACTGAGATTTTCAATGTGATTCATGTTATCAGAGCGTTTGACTTACTTTCTATAATTATATACATTAAAAATATTCTTGCAGAAACTAAAAATTTAGTTTTAGAAAAGTTCATTACAAATAATAGTCGTTATAAGAATGAATCGGGTAATCAGATATATTGAAATATTTTTACTAACATTATGTCATTATAAGTAATCAAACTGCTTACATAAATTAAATGATTTATACGATATTACAAAAAATTTGTCTGTATTTAATGCTTTTTTTCAATTAGTTCTTTCATCCACTTATGGTGAACGCGGTTTACCGCATCCCTAATTTACCAGACCTACAATGGTAATTAGAAAGAAAAAAATGATTAATGAGCTGTTAGCATTAAAATATAATTCATTCAACCAGGTTTCATAATCGTCAAGCTCATATATAAAAAGACATGTACTAACCACCTGCATTATTCTACCGCATTGTTATTGTCGTTGACAAAACCCCATCATTATTCTATGAAATAATTTACATTTATTCTTACTTTTATATTATCAATAAAATTATAATTCCACCATTTTTATAAAAAAAAAATTCTGTATATTAAATTACTTGCCTCAAATTATTGTAATTATATTGTTAGTGCTTAGATTTTAGTCAATATATTCTGTATCTGTATATATGTATATTATACCTATTAGTTGGGCTGTTC
This sequence comes from Lycorma delicatula, assembly GCF_047948215.1. Classification (NCBI taxonomy): domain Eukaryota; kingdom Metazoa; phylum Arthropoda; class Insecta; order Hemiptera; family Fulgoridae; genus Lycorma; species Lycorma delicatula. The sequence continues at coordinate 8,712,334 of NC_134467.1, forward strand.
TAAAACTGTGTTGTTAAAAAATGTGTTCAATTATTGAAAATGAAGAAGAAAACCTATAGTAATAAAAATATAAATTTGTATTTAATAGCAGATTATTTATAAAATAAAAAGAATGTTATTATTAAATTTTGAAACTTTTAAATTCTTAATGTATGATCAAAATTAATAAAAAAATAAACAAGATATATACTGATTAATTTATTAATAAGCATCATAGCAATAGAATTATAAACTACTAATTAATAAAAGAAAAATACTTACTGTTTTTTTTTTTTTAAACTTCACAAATGTTTTCACAATGCACACTGCTTCATCAGGTCAACAATTTAATACTTTAAAATTAGTCTCAAATGTTAAATATTGGTGTATATATCCTTTACATCATAACAAACCACAATTTCATTTTGGTCAATATTTATTGTAATTTTTCAACCACTTTGATGCCATTTCATATATTACACATGTTTTTTTATTTTTATTTTTAGTTTTTTGTTGTTATAATTATCATTGTTTAGGAATGTTTTTATTTTATTCTATTCTTCTTCTTTTATGACTGTTTGGAACATTTACTTTATCATTGGCCTGTTCCAACATCCATCATTTTCTTGGACATCCTATATCTCTTCTTCCCCTTGGTTTGTGAGAAGGAAGTCTACAAAGCAGCATACGCATCAGATGGTCACTCCATCTTTTCTGACATACCTTTAATGTACCCAATGGTACACACTTAGCTGTCTTCTTACCTCTCCTTATTTGGTCTACTCGAGTACATCCTTTGACCGCTCTCAAAAACCTCATCTCAGCAGCCTGAATACATGAATCATCCCTACTCCACAAAACCCACACTTCACTACCGTAAGTAAGAATAGACATGGCCATTGTTTTGTAGAATCTTAACTGAGTCTCCTATCTGGCCTGTTTCCATAACATCCTGCTTATTAAACCACTGACTCCCCCAAATCGGCTCAGCTTCTTATCAACATCTGTATTTTTGTCGTATGGTCGTTCACAACTAAGATAATTAAAAACTCTTACTTGTTCCAAGATCTGATTATTTTCCAAGATTATTTTCAAGCATACTGGCCTTATAACTTTAAAAGCCATAATCATTGATTTCGCAGAGGCGAGATTTTCATACCCAATTGCTTACTTGTTTGATTTAGGATATAAATTGCAAGTTGTAACTTATCCTCACTATCAGAAATAATTACGATATCGTCTGCATACAATAAAGAATTTAAGTAAGTACAATCACAAAGCCTAATTTCTGAGTCAGCCTGATGTTTCCAAGTCTTAAGATTTTATCCACATAAATACTAAAAAGTGTCAAAGACATTGTACAATCTTGTCACACTCCCCTTATTGATCTTTAATATTTGGTTATTTTATTTCCACTGGAAGAAATCACTATGATTGTGTCAACATACATTCCAGCAATAGTTGCTACAAGATCTCTCGGATATCCATTTCTAAGCATTATATCCCATACCATGGGGCTCTGAAAGTTATCAGAAGCTTTTTCCTAGTCTATAAAAGCCTTGTGAGTTTCATATTTATATTCATGATGCTTTTTTATAATTTGGGATAAAACAAAAACTGCATCTATTCATAACCGACCTTGGCAAAAACTCATTTGCTCTTCTCCAATCAAACAATCTATTATTTTTAGCAGAAGCACCGATTCAAAATAAAGGCATAACATTTATAATCAGTATTAAGAAGACTTGGTAATTTTCTGGCTGTAATTTTAGTTCTTTCTTATAAATAGATATTACTTTTGAAGAAGCCCAGGTCTATGGCATTTGGTAATTCTTCCAACACATGTTGTAAAGGTGTAATAACCTCAAATGAAAGAACAAGTCACCATATAATCTCAACATTCACACCATCTGTTGCTTTCTGAATTTTTAGACTCTTAATGGCTTTCTTAAGCTCATCCATGATGACATCATCAACATGACAGTCAGAACAGTCAACAAATTCAGAATCAGGGAAAGCTCTGTCATGCCATAGACCCATATAATGCTTTATCCTCTCCTCCTCTGACACACAATGTTTGCACACGTTCTCTTTGTGTTTGTCCCATCGACCGTAAAAATCTATAAGCTAGCTCCTACCTCCCTCTCCATCTCCTTGTCTGATACCTGTTTTTATTTCAAACGGTTCAGAAACATTCCCAAGAAATTTAACTTTGGATTTTGTATTTGTAAGTGTTTCTTTAAATTAATTGTTAAATATAATATAATATATAAAGTTAATCGTTTTTGTGTCTATTTTAAATAAAGATTTGCGATGTATGGAGGTTATTGAAAATCTATAAATATCGTAATTAATTTTGGGTTTCTAATTTTCTGGAAATTTGTTTTAAATTAATTATTTATTCCGGGTCTAAATTCTCCTTGGTATTCACCTATCTTTTTTCTATTGTCGTCTGTACTCTATTAAGCAAGGCTTTGGACAGAATTTTATATGGAACTGGTAGAAGTGAGATCCCTTTGTAATTATTAATATGTTTATTTCCTTTGTGTTTTTAAATTATTAGATTTTTGTATAAATTATTATTATTTTTCTTTCTTAAAATACTAATATTTCCTTTTATTCCATTTGCCAAATTATTCTGAATTAATTTTTTTTTTCATTTGGAGGAATATTATTTAAATTATCTATGATCTAATATGGTAGTTTTTTATCTTTCTTATAACTACTCTGATAATTATGATTTTTTTTTTTTTGACTTGATTATATCACCACATAGCTTTGAAGCTTGTGTATGGGATATGGAAATGAAATTTTGCAGTATGTGAAAAATGCCATTTCTGACCAGGATTCAAACCCAGGGGACCACCTGATGAAAGGCTGAGATGCTATCACTCTGCCAGTCGGCCTGATGATAATCGGCCACAGTGATTGACAATTTAATCCTAGTTTTATATAATAATCATATTTATTTTAATGATATATTGGTTAAGTTTAAATAAGGTTTGCCAAAATTATGTTTTACTTTAATGTGGTCTGCTTTATTATAAATTTGAAATTTATATGGAATTTCTTATTGGTGCTATTTCCTTTGTTAATTAAAAGTTGTTTATTGTTACCTATAGATGAACTTCTTATCAGTTTGAAAGTTTGATATCCATAATATTTTAGTAATTGTAAATGAACATTAAACAATTTAGAATTCATTTGTATTTTATCTTTATATAAATTATTTATAATAAATTTTATCATGTTTATTTTTGGAATTTCTGCAATACGGTTTCTTAGTGATTTATTACTAATTTTAATTTTTAATGAAGTTTAAAAATAAAAAAGCAGTATCGGTAAACGTTTTTTCTTTAATTAATTAATAGTTAATATATATATATGTTTACTTAACATCACTAGGATGATTCTTGTATTGTTTACTTCTCCTTTGACATGTTTATTAAAAGTAATCAAATTAATTTTAATATATATGATTAATAAAGTTATTCTATTCATCTTAAGAGCCATAAGTTTTTTACATTATGGTTTTAGAATAATTGTACTAATGTTTTATTCTATGCTATTCTAACTTCTTCAGGGTTTAGTGTCAATTGATCATTTATAATTATCTAACTTGTGAAGAAATTTTATATAAATATAAATCAAAATAATTGTTTGTTTTTTTTATTACAGATAAATTCATACATATTCCTTGCTTTATCTGCATATTATATTTCAATTTTTTGTTTACTTAATTCATTCCTCATACCATTGGAGTTATTTGCCTACAGCTTAATAAAAAATTTCAAACGGAATTATATTGTTATCTCACACAAGATTTATTGTTCATTATAATTTTAATTTTTTCTGATTGATTTGAATAGAGTATATGAGTATTATTTTATTTTGTGTGAAAATATTAAAGAAACTATTAAAATGTTATTAAATAAGAAATTGATGTCATAATACATTAAAATATTTACATCCTCCATCATCAGTATGATAAAATTATACGTAGTAGAATTTTCATATTTAATCATGAAATGTAAAAATTGTTAAATTATAGAATTCAAGAATATAACATACACTTTAGTAATTTGAAAATAAAACAACAAAAAATATTTGTAATATAATTTAATTTTACTAAAGTTTTAACTATTTTTATGCTAATTTTTTAGAGTTCAATCCATTTACTTAGATTTTTTTCTTTTTAAGTCAATTATAGACATCTATTAATTGTTTTGAAGGAACAGATTTTAGATATTTAATTGTATCAAAAAAACTCTTACATTATTTTATTCTTATTTAATATTCCTTTACAATATGTTACACATTTTATTCTGTATTATTTTTACTTATAATTCATTTCTGAAATAAAACTATCATTTTTTAATAATTTGCTTCAAAGCTAGAATGGGGGATGAATTAAGGCTTTGTTTCTTTAACTGCACTAATTACACAATATTTAAAAATAGATTAATAAAAACATTTTACCTTAGATTTAAGCAGTTTCATTTGTTATTAAGGCAAAAAAATTATAGTTCATAATTATGTAACTTGAAAAAATTGTTTTTAAAAACCAAAAAAAACTTAAATTTCTATACATATGGAGGTTGTAAAGAAAGTTCTCGGCCTGACAATGAAAATACAAAGTTTTTTTTATTATTTTTTAGAGTAGTTACCTAGTAATTCAATACATTTAGACTAATAACTCTTCAACCTTTTGATATTCTCAGTGTAATAAATTTGTCTAACTATACAAAAAAGAAAACTGGTTTTCTCAGCTTTGACCTCTTCATTTAAAGTGAATCTTCGTCTTGTGGGCCATTTCTTCAAGTTTGAGAAGAGGAAGTAATCGCAGGGAGCCAATTACAATCAATACAAAGGCACTTCAAAGTGTAGGTCATGAAGTTTTCCAACAACAACCTGAGGCTTGTGTGCGGGTGCATTATCGTGAGCATTTTCTTTTTGGCAACATGTGGATGTTTACCCTAAGTAGGACCTTTCAATCGGTCCGCTAGTGAAGTGTAATATTCCCTGATAATGGTCCTGATTTTTTCCAGGTAGTCTACAAACACCACACCTCAAGAATCCAAAAAACCACAGACGTGGAATCCAAAAACCTTTTCTTCACACGGAACCATTTTTACTTTCTTTGGTGCATTTTTACCTGCTCCCACCAACTGTTTGGTTTCTGGTGTGTTGTGGTGAATCCATGTTTCATCTACTGTTGTAAAACATTGAAGAAACTCGGTGATAGAAGTCGTGTGTAAATAAGTCTAAACACCCTTGATAGTGTTCCAATTCCTTTTTCATACCCAAACATCATATAAAATGTATTTAACATGGTCTGTCGAGGTATTTATGATGTCAGCAAGCTCTTCTATCCCTCAGTCAGAGATCATTTAATAGAACACTGTGAAATTTTTGTGATGATTTTGTTGGTCAGAGTGGTTTTTGGACATCCTGATCGGTTTATCATCTTGAATGGATATATATATATTCACATTTAAATTCAGCAGCCTGCTTTTTTTACTTTCGAATATGAATGGGAAGAATTCTTTAAAATGGAATCTAACTTTTTTTGTATGTTTGTTGGAGTTTACTTTTTAAAACAGAATATTTTATAACAGCTCGAATTTCAGTTTTATCCATTTTCCGAAAATGTCTAAACTTGTTTGACATTATTCATTCTATTGTCACAAGCAAGCGACTAAATACACATGTCTGAAACTTCACAGAATACTAGCTAAAGGATCATACTTGATAAATATCATAGTAATTTGGTCATTCTGTTGCGGCTATCTCTGTGTCAGGTTGATAACTTTCCAAATGACTCTAATACAAAAACACATACACACACACATACATATATATATATATATATATAAAATAAGACATATTTTACCTAAAAATATTATCTTTATTAATCTCTTGGGTTAACCGATCAACTATACAAACTTTTAAATTAAACACATTATGTTTCACTTAGAATTATCTAAGCTTCCTCAGGTAACAATACACATTCATACACACGTCATACAAAATTCTCATACATACTAACAATTTAACTGGGATGAGGAAGCTAAGAGAATTCTAAATGAAACAGTGTATTTAGTTTATAAGTTTGTATAGTTGATTGGTTAACCCAAGAGATTAATAAAGATAATAATTTTAAGTAAAATATGTCTTGTTATTATAATTAATTCTACCCAATCAAGAGGAAAATAAGCATTAATAAATTACATTTAAGTTAATATTCATATATATACATATATATATATATATATATATTTCATAATATAAGAATGGTTTAAAAAACATAATATAATATGGTCCACTTTCACAAATAAAAAAAAAATGAAATTAGGATCACATCATTTATTTTATGTTTTGGTGATTCTCATGGTTTTTTTCTTTATTTAGTTAAGTATACATTATGCCAATAGACAGATGTTTGAACACCATGACAAGAATAAGATTATAATTTAATAAGTGTGGAATCGTATAAAAAAAATAATAAATAAAACTAAAAGAATGATTTAAATCAATTAATTATTAAGCGTCTAAACTAGAGCTTAAAAATTATAAATATTGTGTGACTGAGAACTCTGTTATATAATTATATAATATTATTAATATTAATTAAAAAGTAGTTGTAATTTAGAAAAGAAAAAAATAAGTACAGGTCAAATTATTATTATATGTAATTTATAGTTAGGTAATTAGCGATTCATTATATAATTAATAATGCATTAATTGCATTTTGTATAATATAGAATCAATAATATTACAGTAAAACCTGTTTACAATGGAATATTTCTTGGATTTTTTAATTTCTTTAAAAAAATTGACATTAAATCTTTACTGTAAAACAATTTTTTTTAGATATCCCACTTAAAAAAAAAGATTGTTTTAAGTATTATTTATGTTAATTGATTTTGTTTTATTTAATAACTTATACCTAATGACTCATAATAATTTATTAATAATTTTTTTGCAAAAAGAGGGTAAATAAACAATTTATACTATTAATTTCTAAGTCATTTAATTCATTTTGGCTGACATAAAGTAATTAATATGTATGTATCTGTACAGTTTATTGGCTTTTAATAATTTTATAAAAATTTATTCTTTTTAAAGAAGTAGAATCTGTGAAAATGCTTAATGGGAAATGAAATTTTTATATTGATTACATTTATAATATTGTCATAACTGATTCACATGTTTGACACGTTTAAGATATATTCCATTATCATAATTTACTGTACTGGTACTGTAACATACTGAGAGTATAAATATGAAAATTATAATGACCTTAGCAGAAATTATATATATTTTAATGAGAAAAGAGAATACTGCTAGTTAACTGTTTTTTATGAAATAATATATTTTATTTTTACTACCACAACAATAGATTCTATAAATTTTTCTTCATATTACGAGTGCATAACGCCTAAACATATTTATGAAGAAAAAAATTGTAAACATGAGAGCAAATTGTATTGATGAGGACTATGATGAAAGGAAACTGTATACAAAATCAAATTCTTGCTGTACAGCATGTTCCAAAAATTCATTAATTGAAATTTTTAGTAATAGAAACTATTTTAGAGTTTTTTGTTTTTTTTTAATAATGATTGAGTTAAATAATGTGCAGGAGTAATACACTTATTTTATCAACATTCTTCATGCCTAGTAAATTTTCAATAATTATTTTTAAAAAATAATTTATTTTCTCTATTAATAATATTGTTTTCAACATTTTAATAATATTTATAACTTATTTAAAATATGAAATGAGTTGTTTTTAAAATATTATAATTTATAATAATTATATAATAATTCTGTATAAAATTATTAAATTTAATGAAAGTTGCAAAATTAAATTATATTTCTTCAGAAAAAAAGTATAGACGCTATACTATAACACAATATGCGATCAAACGATTTTGGGACTAAAAAAAAATGGTTCCTTAGTCCATACTGATGGATTAGTGCCCTCATCATTTTTCCCTTCGTTGAAATCCTCGAAGTCCTGTTCTTTAAAAATATCAAGCATGTTCTCTGACTCTTTCTAGATACGTAGAATGGTACAAAACAAAAAGAGTCCTTTATTTTGCAAAAGAGGAAGAAGCTACATATGATCCAAATCCAGCCGTCTGGTACAGTTTTAAGTGAAATCTTGCGAGCAAAGAACTGGTGTATGTTTTTTGTAAACCATTTAGATGGAGGTATTGTGATATAGCATTTGACAGTCCTTGTGCTACAATTCAGATTATTTCTGTTGAATATCCTCTCGGATGTCTTAGAAGATCACAGCAAAATGGACACAATTCAATCATACACTTTTTTTTATAAGATTCTTTTTCATATCTCCTTAATTACAAAAAGAAAAGTTCTCAAAAGTAATATCGGTTTGAGAACACCAGAACCATTCCCTGAGGATCGCAAAGTTAACTGAAAGTATTTTTAAAATAATTTATTATACAATTTAGTTCAGTTTATTGTTATAAAAGTTTAAATTTCAAATTAATTTATTATGTTGTACCTCAAAATTCTAATTAAGACTTTGATTTTATTAGGCTTTATCATTATGTTAAAAAATTTTCTCGGTACAATCAGTTGGATTATTTTTTCTGTCATGACCTTGTACAATGCTACATATGTTACTTTAAAAAGAATGATATGAATAATTGAACCTGAGATCAATTGACCAGAAGCCAACAAAAAATAACTATGTATTAATTCAAATAGCTTTTCGTTAAAATCTGATTATAAATCCCGATTCATTCTTTTAATATATTCTTTATCAGAATATTAGGAACATATATTAACGTAAACTGATCTCCAATAAAATGAGGAAAAAATGTAATATGTTTTTCTAAAGACTTGTTTTATATACTTCTGAAACTTAAAGTTTTTTTTGCATTAAAACTTTAATAAATCATCTATGTGAGGCATCTTGATCTATTCTCTTTTAAATATAGTAGTTGGTCTTTGTAATATACATAAATCATCTGTTATACATATTTAATTAGCTGAATGTGCTTTCTTGGAGAGTAATCACACTTATTATATAAAACCAATTCCTTAATCGAATATTGCATTCTTTTGATGGCCTTTATATACTGATATAAAACAGTGTATTCAACTCTGTGAAGAAATAAACAGGAAGTAACTTCCTAATAATTACTTTATTAAGTAATTATTCTAGTTATTCTTAAAGATTGTTATACCATTTTCATTATTTAATTTTAATAACTATTATAACTTAGGACCTTTAACATTTTTTCGTTTTTTCTTGCACTTAACCTAGAATATTGGGCAGACATAAAAATTAATCAATGAACACCTTGATGTTACCCAAAAACTAATGGTACTTTAAAAATCATTAATACTGTATAAAATTAAAAATCTAATTTATTATATGAAAAGTTAAATTTTCATTAATTTTTTTCACTGCTAAGTTTTATACATTTTAACTGTTTATGTTATAGTTACAACATGTTGTATATCCTTGCGAGATAAATTGTGGTGTATTTATAGATTATAGATGTAACAATTGAAATAATGTGATTGATTGATTGTACTTATAATTTTGATATATATTTAACACTGTTTATCAAATGTAGTATGTATAATGTAATAGGAAAATTAAAGTATATACATTTCTGTGTGTGTATTCTAAAAATAATATTTTAGAACTATAGTAAAATTTATTTTTTGATTTGGTTAAATTTATTAACCTTCTACCATCAGATGAAGTTTAATTGTAAACGTCTCATAAACAAAAACATGTTTATAAGATCAGAGATAATAAGAGATTATAAATCTTATAATCCCTCACAAATGAAAGATATAATTAACATTTAATTCGTGACTTAATAAAAATATAATTTCTAAAAAATCTCTATCTTCAGTTACTCAATTGTTATATATTTTTTATTTATCAATAAATTTGGTTTTCTTTAACTAATTTTCCAGCTACTGCCAGGTCTAAGATATACTTAGACATGTAAGCAAAGCAATTATTACTACTGGCTTACCAGGCCTGATGTAGCTGTAATTTAAATGTAAATATACCAGTAAATATATAGTATGGAACAGACTCAAGTCGACCGCTCCTAAGACATGTGGTTAATTGAAACGTAATCATAAAAGAATACCTGTATTCACAGTTTAGCATTCAAATCCATATAAAAGCAAGATTCAAGTCCTTAAGGACTTGAACCTTAGAATTCTCATCATCACAAAATCAGCTGATTTTGCAATATTGAGTTCAAACTGACCAGATGGGTTATTCAATAAAACTTAATATTAAAAAATTAATTATTATTATTTTTGTTTTCTCTAAATCATATAATCACCTAAAAATAAACACCTCTCCAATCATCTGTAGCAGAATTGTAACATCTACCTTTCATCTAGAAAGTTCTGGGTTCAATTTTTGTTAGGCTTTGTAGTTTAAACAACATAAAATTCATTCATCGTAAAGTAACTGTATCTTGGGGCATAAACTGTTGTTGTTTAAATAATAAATAAATTAAATTTTTTTGTGTTTGTTGAAGTTCTTGTAATTTAAATCGGTTATAAAATATTAAAATTTTTTTTTTTATATCAGTATTTTAACCTGATAATCCAGTTTAAAACCATAAAACATATTGATTGATTTTTTTAAATTTTGAGTTTTTACTAGATATAACATTTTAACACAGGTTATATTATTAGTGTAACTATTTTTTTATTATACCAAAGCAGTTTATTGTATTATTATTATTGAAACTGATGCAGCAGTGAATCATTTATATAAATTAGATCCGTCTAATTTTAAAACAATGACCAATTTTGTATATAGTATTTTATTTTTATGTGTAGTTTTATATGATATTATTTTATTTATTTTTCCTTAAATTGTGTATTTTATTATATAATAATATAATTTTTATAAATCGTTATGTTTACATCATACCTAGTTAATTTGTAAAGTACTTATCAGACTAACAATTACAGAACCAAATTCTTTTGGTTTTTTCACATTATTTTATTAGGTGTTGTAACTCTTTATTACAAAAAAAATTGCAGTTTTCAAAGACCACATATTTGCTTCCTTGCACCAGCAATTAAAACTTATAAATCTCTTAATATGTTACCTGACTTTAAAATATGTCTCATTGGACAAAGAAATGTAAACACAAAGTACAACATGAAAGATTAAATACTAGAGCAACCAAGCATGTAGACAAAATGTTAATCAGTACCACAATAAACCAGTATTGCTACTAAATTATGTACATTTTACTTGATTATGAAGATATATTTTGTTTTCCATCAATAACAGGAGCTAAATTAGAGCTTGAATGTAAATTATCCATGTAAGGCAAGGATGTTCCCCAGGATACCTTGTAAATGTCTTACAAACATATCATGAGATGTTCCCTATCTGATGATATTAGAGACATACTTATGGAATATGTGTGGGACATTGCAACAAGACATTTTTAGTATCTTATATTTATTTCCTCTAGAACATCCAAATTACATTATTTGGAATCTTAAAGGATATTTCTAGTACATTTTCATGCTATGATGTTTATATTATATGGAATGTCAACTGGTCACTACTATAAAGTTAAAATGTAAGTTATTTTAGCTTATATAACTGTAATTTTTAGCTGTATTTTTAAGTACCACATCTTTTAAATTACAGATAATTATTAAATAAATTTGTTAATGTATTTCAAAATATTTTTATTTCATTATTAATATTAGTGTCTTCAAAAAATAACTATACACCTTTTATTCACTAGTATAACAATACATAGCATCGTCTTACCTTAGACCGGTTATTGGAAATGATCGCCATGAATATTCCAGGCATATCTGCACGCATTTCTTGTTCTCAAAGACTTATAATTGTTCTTGGTGAAATATGAATAGCAGTTTGAAATATCTGGTTGTAGTTTTTTGTTTTATAAACTATACTTTTTGCATAACCCTAGAAGTAAAAATCCAGTGGGCATTAGTCCACAGAACAAGGTGGCCGCAAGCCCTAAAAATAATTTGATTTCTAAAACATCTTTCCGTAACTTCATGGATTGCCTGGCTGTATGTGCAATCACGCTTTCTTGTTGATTCAAACTATTATTAATTTTGTCCTTGGGTAGCTCTCCCAAGAACCAGTGAATGATTTCATAGTAATGAGCTGAATTTATTGTTTCTTTGAAGAATATTGGGCTGATTATTCTTCTTCTTGGATATTCCATTCCACACAGGAATTCCTTGTACAGCATGTGGGTTGTAGGCAGACCATAAATATGAGTTCTGAGGTACATACCCGATAAATGAAACCATGTCTCATTAATATAAAAAACATTCATAATATTGTTAGAATTATCCCCTAGACACCCTTGAAACCCTTCACGTATTGAATTCATTTTCAACAATCTGTAGCCGATAACTTTTGAACCGCTTTCACTTTATATCGGGTGACAGTGAGTTTCTATTGAACTGTCTTGTGTGCAGTTGCAACGTCGATGTTTTTCTGTTGGCCAATTTTTGCACAAACTTTTTGGTACTATGTTGCATAGCAGTTGATATATCTTGCAATTTTTCTTCATCGAATACTAATGGTCTACTGCTTTGCACATAGACGTTTACCAATCCTGCCTCCTTAAGTTTCTTAATTAGCACTCTTACACTGTGTCAATTAGGAACCAATGTATCCAGAAATCTAATGAGAAACTGATCTTTCACAACCTATATGTGCTCACAGAAGACATATTTAACAAGAAATATTTGCTGTTCTAAAGTTAACAGTATTCTGAGCACACATAGTCTCAATCATTCAAAGGTGACACACACAATGAACATCAAAGAACTAGACACACCTTTTTGTTCAAATTTACCGACCAGTCTGACTGGCTTGCAGAAGCAAACTGGAAACAACGCAGGATTACTAGCCTTTGCAAAAAAATATTACTCAAAGCGCTCTGAATAAATTGTTTTTATATATGTGTATGTATAGTTACTTTTCGAAGTTATTGTATAAGTGTATTTTATTTAGATGTAGGTTTATTAGTCGCCAAAAAAATAATATGTAGATAGTTTAACGAGAAATATAACTAAATATTGAAGGTAAACATATTTAAAAAATAAAGTTAGATAGACTTATTACATAGAATGGCGACACTGACCATTACGAGTTACCTGACACCAGCGTGTTTTAATAACATGGATGTAGCAAGCAAATAAAAACCAAAGATTCTTAATTATTACCATTTTATTAATCAAAAATATTCTTTTAAACTGCGCTTTAAAAATGAAGGTCTATAAATAATGTAGAAAATGTAATATATTATTTAATATTTATCTTAAACCTGTAATTTTACATTAAATAATAAAAATATCAAACGAGAAACCTCTGTTAAATAATATCATGGGATTTATAGGATGTCACATAAGTCTGTCACTTATCCTTAGAGAATATAGGCTATGATCAAGACATCTCTATCATTGATACTTCTAATGAAGAATCTTTTGATTCATTAACTGTGAGAGATAAGAATGGGTTTCAATGAGTATGCATATGAGTGTCTCAAGTAGGTATATATACAATTCATATTTGAATTATATAAAAAGGTATTGAAAAATCAGGTAACATACAATTAACTGATAAGTACTGTTTATACTATGTAAATTTTGTTTTTGGTTGATCACATTTAATTTATAAAGCTATATTAATTGTCTATATTATTTATATTATCTCTTGACCTATATTATCTTAAAATGTGACTTAGGTTAGTTTACAAAATAATGTATTTTGTTATTAAATTTACGTTAAACTTTTTTCTTAAATTTGACAGTAAATTGTTGTTTTATTTGTTTCAACTCTATAGTTTTATATTTTTTAAATTAATATTACGTTATGTGTATATGATTTATTTATCATGTTGTAGTACTTTTCTGTTTGTTGTGATCGTGGATGATTTGAGTTGTTACAATATATTGTTATCTGTCGTTACGTGTTGATCGCATGAATATTGTTGGATATGTTTTGATCTATTAACTGTATTTTTATACACAAAAAATGTATTTTTCTATTTACTGTTTATTCTTATAAATTTCAATTTATCATTTCATGTACAGTTTTTTTATATTGAAATAATTATTTATTCATTAATAATTAAAAAAACTGTATCTGTTAAAAAGAGAGTAATAAATTAATTATTGAATTTTATAATTCTTCATATACAAACATACTTAATGTATAATGCCTGAGCCAAATATTCATGGAGTTTAGGAATAAGCTTTTATTTCAAATATATAATTGTGTTGTTCTCTCTTAGAAGAAACCCATATTAGATCAGTCTTCAAAACATTTCTAAATTATACTTTCTGGTATAGCCTTCTGATTGCTGAATTATTATTCTTTTTACTCTTGTTTTCGAGTATTTCAAATGTCTATACATTTTTTTTTTTTTTAAGAAAAAATTATCACATTGGAGAATAATATCTGATGAATATGGATGGTGATTGCAGTATCAAAAAATGTTTATTTTTGATCCCTGAAAACCTTTCAGACAACTAATGACATGTAAGCGTCATTAGATCATGAATTTACACACATAACCCTGACTAATTTCTTACAGATAGATGATATGTTTATTACATAAATATTTAAGTATAATATACTTTAATAATATCTTTCGTTGAACATAATTCTATGAAAAAGAAAAGTTAATATTTCAAGTGGATTTTTTTTCAGTCAGCTTGTCGATCTTTGTTTCGTGTATTTGTAGCAGTTTCGGTGGGTCATTATTTCTTCAGTAATTTCTTGGTAATCAATTTTTTTACAAATTTCCATAAACTTGAAATATTAATGGAGATTATTTCAAATAAAATATATGAAATAATAATATCTATTGCACCTTCTTCAATTATAATTTTTTTTTTTTTATCAATCATTGATATCATTATTTAATCTACATTTTGCAATCATCTTCAAGTGGTTCACCATTATCTTCATACTTTTTATGGAATTTATTAACTGTTCATTCCTGTACATCAGACATACTAAAAGAATTTTTGTGATATTTTTATCATGTTTTATACCTTAATTCATTTTTTTTAAATAATAAATTGGTAGTAATACTTTGATTATTAAAAGTAAAATATAAAAATTTTAAATTCAACCTACTCATTTAGTTTTCACATCTAAACTACTAATCCAATATGGTTGCACATGTGGTATTATATCAGTGACAGGTTTACAAACATTACAAAAATAATTTATTAAAACATTAAAAACAGGAAATTAAAAAACTGTACAAACTTTATTCAGAGTTTGTGTAACTTTAATACTATATTGAATTTTTTTGGTTTATTAATCAATGGAGAGTTCATTAATCCTTGCTCACTCTTAAAGGAATCTCTATTCTTATATTATCTTTTCTTGCACTCTCCGAGTTTTAGAATGTAGTTTATGATAACATTTCATTTAATCCAATATACTAATATCCTAAAGAAAAACAGAAACGCAATACTGTCATCTTACATTTCAGTTCTTTATAGGAAAAATAATATTAAGGAAATCTACTCTGTATTAAAAAAAATCAAACGTAATGAAAATTTACTTTTATGAAATTGAATTTGCAACTTTTAGTGGTAGAAAGGTAAGAAGGGAAGACAAAGTGTTTTCTTTGTATCTTGTATCATTTTACATAATACTTTTTAATATGCATAAAATCATCTTTAATTTGCACGTTCCATAAAAATTTACCAAAACTAAATGTTTTATGTAAATATATCTTTTCACCCCTAGCAAATATATTGTTGTCGATTTTATATTGAAAAAATATACCAGTCGATAAATTTATCAACATTTTTTACTTTCCTGTCTAGATAGCGCTATAGTTCTAGAAGGGAGAGTATTGTAATCGGTCCAGTTTGGGCATATGCGTTTTTTCATCAGATCTTGACATTTTGACACCTAAAGAACCCAAAAAAACGGGATGAAAATTTTACAACTGTTAATGTTCATATGTACATGTGTTCAGTGTTGGCATCTAAATTACCTTTTATCTCCAGAACTACTGGACCGATTTTGACCAAACTTGGTTAGATTAGTTCTATATATGGGACATTGATGCCATTAAATTTTCACCTTAAAAGGTCAAGGGGGTGAGGCTGTAGAGCAAGGTCACCCTCAGTATCTTGGGATTTCACCTAGTTAAGGCCATTTTTTTTTTCAAATGCATTTGTTAACGATTAAAAAATAACAATATTTTTAAAAACCTTTGAAAAATCGCATCCCCACCTCAAAAAATCTGTTGTAGTCGTCTCCTACGTTGTGACGTCACAGGTGAGCAGTAGAATTAAATAAATGAATAATATTTAAAGTGTAAAAAGTAACTCATACTGGTTGGCTCTCAAACTCAATCGCCCAGCTGACTCAGTACCTGGTGTGTTAAGCTGTGCAGCTACACCAGCTGCCAACTGTACAAGCAAAATTTGTTAATGTAAGTTGTGAAATTATGTTAGTTTACTAGTGCCGACTTGCCACTACTACCACCGCACCTAAAAACGAATTAAATACAGTAAGTACACGCGCTTTAGTTAGAATATTGAATTAAATAAATGAAAAAAATATTATATTTAAATAAAGTGATAAATATTTTAAATTAAGTTGTGTGTATTAGCCGTGCTTCAGAAACAACCCACAGTTGTGGGACTTTCCTTGAACACAGGATGGGAAAGTTCTACAACTGCGTTGTCAGCTTTTTTTTTAATATTACATATCAGTAAAATTTTTATTTAAAAAATCAACTAACTTAAAATAATACATTAGAAAAAGAAAGGCTAAAACCTTTTTCAATTCTTAAAGGTTAGCATCAAATTATAAACCTATACTATTAGCGATGATTCCAAAGTTTAATTTACTGCAGACATCAAAAAGTTAAAAATTAAAAAGGATCCAGAAAGTATTTATTTTCTTTTATTTAGTGAGGTTTTATAGTTTTTGTTTTATTTATATTTAAAATATGGATTTAACAAAAAAACAACCGACGTGAAGGAAATTGAAAATTTTATTTAAATTTATTATTTTCAAAAGTTGGGAAAAAGTTTTCACAACAAAGTTTCATCTTTTTAAAAGAGCTCAAAACTTTTATGAATGAAATATATGTTAACTCCAGCTCCGATCGAGATATGTCCTTCTGATCTCTGTATAACTTCCCATCCTTTTGGAGATGGAATCCAAATGTTAATGCCTCATATGTAGAAATAATCATGCCAAATTTGAAAGTTTTTGGTCCAACCATCTCAAGTTATTCACACAAATAGATGTCAAAACACACACACACACACACACACATATATATATATATATATATATATATATATGAACATTTTTTAAACCCTTTTTTTCATTTTTAGATATTTCATTATCCCATAAGTCTGGAAAGCATAAAACATTTTATTAAAAGTTTTCGTATGATTATTATATCCCCTCTTTTTGAAAAGAGTAAAACAATCCAACATTCTCATAGATTAAATTTACTTGCTTGTTTAATAAAGAAACAGTTGTTAAAGAAAAAAAATTTATTTAAATGCTTGAAGCCATTTTTGAGTTGTCATCAATCACATATACATACGTGTATTCTAACTAGAAATGATGAAAAATAAAATATGAGTATTTCTGACTACACGTAATCAATTGTTAAATTTAACTGGCTGATATTACAGTATTATATAACATTTTATAGTTTGTAAGTGGATGTAATGTTTGTTTATAATGATATTAAATATTCATTCTATTAGTGTTTTCATACTTTTATAATATATATAGATTAGAATTAGGTAAATATTATTAATGTTAGTTTGCGTAGATTTAGTAGTAATGTTGTTGATCGTATTAATTAGTAAATAATTTAAATAAACAGGTGTAGTTTTAAGTATAATAAATATTAGAATTAATAATTATATTAAATATGTTCGTGTGTAGGTTAATTTTATACTCTGTACTTCTAATGGAATTTTTTTTAGTATGATAGCAATAATATAGAATTATTGATAGAACGAATCAATAAAGAACAATCTACTTCATCTATTTATATATAGCAGAAAGTATATTTAGTTAATTTAATAAACCTGGCATGTGATTCTGTTTATCTTTGAGAATAATTATGTCTTCTTTTTTCCAAAAATAACTGGTGTCTCATGTTACATAATCTAATAGTTGTTGTTTATATTATGATAATAAAATTAGTTTTGATTACTGTAACACGATATACAAATTGTTAATAAAGTATGAAAACCTTTAAATAACTTTTCAGGTGTTAACATTGAAAAATTAAATTTCATAAAATGCTACTACCTCAAAATGATCTATGTTGAGGTATGAAAACAACATAATGGTGATGGGGGCAACTGAAACATTTTAAGTGGTGATTCAAATATTAAATAATCACCATTTTGATTAGATTTGTCCGTAGTTTTTTATGTAAATTTTTTCGAAACCCTCAAAAATGACATGTTACAATCTAACACTTTGCATTTTAATTTTTCTAGTTCCTTCCCCCCACAGTGATAGTTTAGAAGTGTGCTTGTGTCATATCAAAAAATAGATTGTTTTGAAGTAGCAGCATTTAGTAAATTCATTTTTATATATTAAACTGTTAAAACATTATTGAAGAATTCACATATTTTATTTATATATAAATCAATAAGTCTTAGAACAATATATAAAGCATTTTTAAAAATTAAAATTAAAAATTATTTTTTTCTAAGCAGTTGCTAAAAAAAGTAATCATAAAACAAATTATTCATAATCATAAAATAATATGGTACTGTAGAGATAAATAATAGCTATAAATAGATTTCTTTATTTGAAAAATGTTATTAAACCATTAACAGCTGATCTATGTGGCAGACTGGTAGTGTCACGGCCTTCCATCTGGAGGAATATCGGTCAGGTACGGCATTTTTCATATGCTATAAAATTTCCGTTTCACATTCCCATGCACAGACTTTGAACTTACATGGTGAATTAATCATCCAAAAGAAAAAAAATGTATTTGAAGTAATATACCTAAGTTATAGACCTATATAAGCTAACAAAAAGAGCTGAAAAAGGAAGAATAATTATGTAGGATGATTTATTTTAAATTTCATTAAATATTTAAGAACAGTTGAGGACAGTTCTATAAATTGATAAAGTTTTTACCAAATTTTATCTATTTTACATTAAGAGAATGTACATAGTCAAAATGCAATCATGAGATGTAAGTTTCATTATTATAAGGTATATTGTCTCAATAGTAAGTAAATAACACATATAATTATTATACAGTGGTGTATAAAAGTTTTAATGTTAAATTTGTTTATTATCATGTATTAAAACAAAAGGCCAAGAACATCTTGTTTTATTGCTTCTTGATATGTTTAAATTATAGATAATTAAGTCGAATAATTCCACATACCATACCATTCTGTAGACAGGTAAGGTGTTTTCTTTGATGAAATATGAGTCTGTTCTTGATTGGGTATTTATTATCTGATTAAAAACAAATTGATAGTTAGATTAAAATTTTTGATCAGTTAAATAGCATTACTGACTTCATTAAATGTATCTTGCACGAGCTGAAGAATTTTAGGAAAGATTGGCTCCAATTTTTTGAACATTTGTTTGAAATGCACACAAATCATAACAATTTCATGAACTGACTATACGTTTGAAGTATTTTATCTTTTTTTAGCGTAAATGTTGCATTTAATTCAACCATCTTGTCCTGGGTCTTACTATTTTTTTTCCACTGGAATACCTGCTTTATCAGTATCATCCCTTCTGTACATGACCTAACTGCAACAAATGTCATAAACAAAATTTAATAATCATTTCATCAAGTATCTCTTTGTACAAAATTGGTCTGCATATCTTCTGAAATGATTTTTTTGATGTTAGTAGTACATATTCGATTACTTTTCATATTTCACATCCATTGGTCAGAATTGTTAAGAGAATATGAGTCTTTTAAAACCCTAGCTCAGAATTTGTATCGACAATTTGTTATTGAATAACATTAATGAATGAGCATCGCATTGTTCATTCTCTTAACAGAGAATACCCTAGCTTCAATTAACTGTTGTAGGCTTACAATTTAAGGGATCTACATGTTTTAAATTTTCGACTAAGTAATTTTTCTCTTTTATTTTTAGCAGTTGTTTGTCAAGATTAATTTTTTTTTTTTTTGACATAAAGATTGTATATTTTATTGCTTAATCTTTAGTGATTTGTTATCAGTCAAGCTGTTAAGGAGTTTTTAAAGGAAAACTTCACCCGTCCTTAGAATTGTATAGTATGTGAAAACATTCAATAGTATTACAAAATGTTTAACCAGATTTTCACTCAAGATAGATTCTGAAAACATATTTTATCAGAAATCATGAGTTAAACATGGTAAAAATTTAATAAAGATGTTGGTTAACTTTATAATTCTTTGAACATTTTATTTATGTGTAAAACATTCATGAAAAATAACTACAAAAAATTGTCATTATGAAAGCCATTAATAATTATTAAATCTTTTAATTGTTAAATAACTAACTTTATTGATTTTTAATTTTTTTTTAAATTTAAATACTTAAGTTATTAAACAAACACCTTAGTTTTCATAATTGTATTGTAAAAATAATTGAAAAAAAAGTTAATTGTTAAAATTCCGGCCGTTTTTATCCATCCATGAAATAATGTACTTGTACATGTGTTCGTTTGTTGTAAAATGTTTGTAAATTAATTATTGTTTAGATATATATGTGGTTGTGTGTGTGATAAAAGTTTTTAAATGTTTTAGTGCCATTTACAAAATTATTAATGAAATAATTTTGTATAATATTGTATTTTAATTTTTATTTAAAAATATATATTCTAATTATGTTTGTTTTTTTAATCTTCATTAAAATATATCCATAGAACTGTCTATATCTACTACTATTGTAAATCTGAAGTGGTCATTATTTTAGTAAATTTGCAATACTCCCCGTTATTAGACACAATTTTCAACTATTACTTGTAATATTTGCTCATATTTCAGTTTATAGTTTATAAAATACTAAAAATATTTGTAAATATTGAAAATCATCATCATTATCTGGTATTCAACCAGGTAACAGTTCCCTTACACCACCGACGTCCACATCCATCCTTGTTCCAAGCCTTCTTCCTTTTTCTTCTACTCACTCTTTTGCAGTTGTCAAGATACCACTTCCTCTAACCAAATGTCCTAACCAGTTTATTTTCTTTTGTGTACTTCCCGTATCAGTGCTCTTTACTCTTTAATCCTGTTCATTACTAAGTTATTCCTGACTTTATGTTCCTGCTTTCTCCATTCTTCATATCTACATCTCAAAAGCCTAACAAGTATTTGGTTAACCTGTTCTTTAACTTCAAATAAAATTCCCTACTTTTACTACAGTAATTTCCTCTTCCTACTGAAGCCTTGCTTTGGCATCGCTTCCTTCCTTTTATTTCCAATGCGTTCATCCAATCCTTTGTCACCATAATTCCAAAATATCTGTAATTTTTTTTTCTTCTTTTTTTACTTGCCTATATCATTAAATCCTATTTGTCTTTTACTACCGCTACTTAAGTTTTTTCTTATATTTATTTTCATTTCACACTTTCATTCTTTCCTCCTGAACAGTAAGCAATGTTTGAAGTATGTACTTGTCATCGGCTAGAATTACCATATCAGCAAACATTATGTAACCTATTTTTCATCTTCCAGTACTTATTCCTTTTTCTCGTTCTTTTAATATATTCCTTATCATACTTAAATGTAAACGTTTCACAGTGTTGGTTAGACACCAGCATCCTTGGTTCATACCTTGATCTAGATCCATTCAATCAGTTACATATTCCTAACTCATATTGAAAAAAACAATACAAAAGCAGTACTAGATTTGACTAACAATTGAAACCATGAAATTTCCTGCCTTTTCAACCAAGATAAAAAAAAAAATCATTATGCTGTAAACGTAAATTCTTGTTACAACATTTACTGCAGCATTTACTAGGCTTGTTACACCATGTACATGTGCTTAAATCCATTTTAAATAAAGTAAATCATTGTTTATAAGATATCCAAGAGAATCTTTTAAATAAAGATTAACAATTGATATGAGTAAATTATAACAATCTATAAAGAATATTGAAAATTATGAAACACTTGTTTTCTAATTTCATGAAAATTTGTTCTACAAACTTTTCGATGCTAATCATGCGTTTCTTCTTCATTGGTATTATTTGATACCAGTGTTGTTCAATTTCTACAAGGCAATTTTATCTGTGAAATGAATGTACATCCAGTTTGTCCAAAGTAATAATATTTTTGCATTTTACAGTTTTTTCTAGAGTGTGGGTCGCTATGTTTTATCAACATGCATTTTGTTTTTGAAAACGAGGAAAAATAATAGGAAATATAATTTACCTTGTGATGTTGGGAATTTAAACATTTTTTACCTATATTTGTCTATTTTGAATACGGTAAGATGAAGTTAGTTAAGTGATCCGTCATATTTATATTCTATGATAAACAGTCGAAATACATTTTCATTTCATTATAAAAGTTGAATAAAATACACATCCTTGATCTAACCATATTCAAATAAATAATAAGTTGCTCATTTCTAAAACATACAGAAAAGAAATCACGACTAATATATTTATCCACAAAGCATATAACTCGCACATCTTTTTGCCTTCTGTCATTAAAGGACTGAAAATAACAAAACATTAATACAGGTTAATGGCACCCCATCTGCTCTTACAAAACATAAGAAAAAAAATCAAAAACACTCTTAGCGATAGAAAATATATAACAATTAACAGTTATACAGTATTTCCAGTATTTTCAAAAATTTGGTTGCGATATTTTTTTTCAAAGCTACAAACAAAATAGAGGAGATTGTCCAGCAAACTAATAAAACATGCAGTCATAAAAAACAAACCAAGAGTTTACAAATTAATTTTTTTTTTATTTCATTGCACTGTATACATCAGATAGAATGAATACACTCTTCCCCCTGTTGATATAAAGATTTATTAACAGCAACATATTAATCTACAAATGTAATAAATTCTACAAAAATAATGTTTTAAATAAATAATATAATAAACATGTATTAGTTTATTACACATTTCATAACAGTTAAAGACAAATTAATAAAAAAGTCCATTAATGATAAACAAAAAATCCATTACAAAAATTGGTAATGATTTTTCTGAAAGAACAATTTCCTTGTAATTTGAAAGTAAACCTTAATTTCTTTTTTAAAATTACTACTTAATGTCATCTTTCATTATTTTTAAAAATATATTTATTATCATCACTTCTGTTACTCGCTTTTTGATCTTTTCCATAATCTTTATTAATTGCGTTAAAAAATTTTACATCCTATTTTTGTAGTATTAACATAAGTTATAAAAATTATGTATATTTCTATCTTAACAATTGTACAGATATAATTTTTTATTGTTGCTTTCCAATTATATTATTAATTGTAACTTAAAGTACACAACACGTAGGTCTATGCGCATGCATATATCAGAGAAGGGTAAGAGAGAAAAATTATGATGTTGAATATTAAATTGGATTTTAATGTACCAAAGTAGTTGTAATAATGTTTATGTTGTTGTTTGTGTATTATTCAATAAAAATAATGTGTTTGTTAAATATTTTATGTTTTTTATTTACCACCATCTTATTTACCCTGTTACAAGCAAGGGACCCTTTTACCCTTAGTCCTGCTCACGCTCTTTTAGAGCGGGGGCTGTAATCTATAACTGTGTGTTGATCTTTAATTTCACACATTTGATCCAGTAGTGGTGAAGAGGTACAAAGAATGACAGGAGAATACAGAAGATCTCCAGCTGCCTGTGGCTCATTGCGGTAGTCATGACATGTGTGGGCTTGTGCCCAGTATATCTGGATAGAAGGAATACAGCGAGCAATTTGTTCGTTACTCTTAGGTCAAGGTATCTCCGACCATGACCTATGTTGGGGATGTTAAGAAGCCTGGCCAGAGCTTTTTTGTTCGACCTCCTCAAACACTGGTTCGGGGAATGATGGTTCAGAAGTACATATAGGGGTGACCACCCGGGAGGGTATGAAACCACTCGTTGAAGGTTTTGCAGGCCTGGCAGCCCTGCTTCATTGGCCCATGATGTTTTGGCGGAACTAGCAATATATAAGCAAGCTTTTTCCACCCGGCGTCTCTAAAAAACGAGAAGGTTTGATACGTTCTGCGATGACGTTGAACGAAAACCGTTAAGTCAAATACGTTTATTTTGATGACCCTAACGAAATCTGCGAAAGGATAAAACTATTGATTGCATCAAAAAAATGATTATATAATTTATAATAAATTGTTAAATAAATGGATTTTTTTTTAAATACATAACGTAAAACGTTCATATATAATTTACAAATATTTAAAATACGTAGTTTTAAATAAATGAGATTATACAATTTACCAAATATTTAATTATACTTTTCCGATGGCCTGTAGCATCAGGTCATCGAATGTGGCAATAGCTGCAAATTCCTTCGTTAAAGACGAAGACAGCACGGTTGAGGACCTTTCCATACCGCTCTTTCCTCTCAATACTGGCGGTTTTGAGTAGATTCTTTCGTTAGATATTAAAAAATAAACAAAACAACTTAAGCTTCATCTTTGTGGTTTTACTTCATTTCTTCATAGTTTTTTAAAGCGAATCTTTCTCTCTCTTCTCTTATCAAGATAATACGTTTTTAAACACCTACATAACTACTTAACATAATACCACCAATATTTTTCCCCAAGAGATATACATCAATCACATCCTGCAATCACCGAATTCCAGATTCAAGGAAGGAGCTTAAAACAGAAATGTCTTCGACAGCTGATTTTAAACAGGTATGTTAACTCGAAATTTTAAAATCTTTATCACGTATATCTCAAATTATGAAGAATCTAAACAATATTCTGCATGAAAAATAGAACGTGACATTATATAAAAATTCTTTTAAATAGACATCAATTACAGTTCAATAAGACTTGTTAATTGCTAGTTGACGCTTGATACAGCATGTAAATAAAAAACGTAATCGCACCGATTAAGAATCTCATTCCGAATCCAGTATCGGAAAATTTAAAATTAATTGTCATTTACTTTTAATTAATTAGCTGGCGGACCTACCGACCACAAACTGTGAAATACCACCACTGCGGTAAGCACACTATGATCAGCTAAAATAACAGTAAATTATTAGCTTCGAATTCTATCAAATTTAAATGGAAATATTCATTTTAATGTCGTAAATTCACCTTGATATTATTACAAATGATAATGATCGATTACATTAGTTAATTTAAGAAAATAATCATAATCCGATTCAATATTTAAAATAATAAGAATATATGTATTTAAACGATTAATTATAAAATTTATTACTTACAATAACATAATGGAAAATTATTAATTCAAATAAATAATAATATCTCTATGGGACACATCGATACTACAGTTATCTATCGAGGATTTTTGTAACTAATAATAGACGCTACTATTCCAATTTAGCGCAAGAACAAATTTACTGCTTACAAAAATTTCTGTAACAAAAATGAGTCAGGAAAATATGACACAAAATGTACAAAAAATTATGTCGAATAATAAGAAAATGGATGATGTTATTATAAAAATGGAAATTGATTTAGGCCAGTTAAGAAAGAAAAGAAGTTCACGTAAGTAAAACTTTTATTATACGATTAATTGATGTAGTAAAGTGTAATATGTAGTTTAACTGATGTGTATTCATTCGAAAATAATGATTATGCAATTTTCTTTTTAAGCTACTTTCACACAGCATAAAATTTCATTTAAAATAAAAATCGGTACTTGTTTGTTATCGCACCACCAGTTTTATTATGAAACTTCAGATTTCATGAGAAAATTAAAAATAACGTTTAAGGTGTAAAAAGTACATTTTTTAATGAAAAATAAAAATTACAAACCGCTTAGATTATGTTGACTTCTTGTACTGACGAATCGTACGTATATCAACATAACCTATCTAAGCGTAACCGACGCTCGCTAACCTTGTATAAGTAACTTTAAATAGCGTATAATATGCATATTTAACGTTAATTATAGGAGGTTAGCGAGCGTAGGTTATGGTGATATACGTACGATTCGTCAGTACATGGAAATAACATAAAGTAAACAAGCAACTGACGCTCGCTAGACATATTTTTTGTTAATACATTGTAATAATATGTTTAATACATTTGACAAAGAAGTTGCATAAAAAAAAGGGGCGTAACAAACCCTACCTAAAAGTCATTTACTTTATCACATTAAATCAAAATATGTTAATGTAACTCGTTTCTATTTTTGGTGAAAACAAAAACACAAGCAAATAATACTAAATGACAAGACTTCAAGATTTAGGTTATTTGAATTTGCTATAAGTAGAGGGAATCTTTTATTATTATTACTTTTTCTAATTTAATCGTTACATAAATAATGCCAATAATGTACAGTTACTTGGTGAAATGTTATTTAATTTTATTGATGAGAAGGAGGTTTAATGTTACAGGTTTATTTGACAAAGCTTTAACAGATTTATTTGACAAAATTTTGTTTTGCAATGTTCTTCCTTATATCGATTGATAATGAACATTAAATTTATTTGTTTTGTCATTAAAAAAGATATTGTTTCTTTCTATTATTAATTTTGTTTTGTTTTTCAGTAAAGGAAAATGTTCAAAAATTAAAAGAAGAATTAGTTAGTACTGAAAAAGAATTATCAATCTGTAATCAAATTACATCTATATCTGAAAGAGAATTGAACAGAAAGTTAAAAGAAAATATGGTATTTTATTTTATAACTTCTTTTCAATAAATTATTTTTATTTTTAAAAGTAATTTTTATAATTTATCCATAATTGGTTTCATTAGTACACTT
This sequence comes from Lycorma delicatula, assembly GCF_047948215.1. Lineage (NCBI taxonomy): Eukaryota > Metazoa > Arthropoda > Insecta > Hemiptera > Fulgoridae > Lycorma > Lycorma delicatula. The sequence continues at coordinate 8,739,303 of NC_134467.1, forward strand.
TTAAACTGCACCGACTGTAAATATTTGATTCCATTTTTAATTTCCCGGCAATATAGTTTCATTAGGGAAACCAAAGTAATAGAGTTAAAAATTACATTTGCTCTAATTGTTGGCCAACATATATACCGTATGTGTATGTTGGCATGTGTTTTGCTTGATACTCCAGGCTAGATATACCATAACAATTCTGTAAGGGTGTATGTAAATACGTTGGTCTGTTTTTTAATGTTTTGACATCATTTAATTTTGGTCACAATCAGTCAAGGAGATAAGGAGATATAGACCTTATGGGGTACTGTATCTTAATTTTACTCAAAAGGTAGGTAGATTTTTTCATGTAGTTTAATAACATCCTGTGGATAGATAAGGTACTTTCTAATGATGTATCGTTTTATTCTATCCACTATAAAGGAGTCCCAATTTTTTTTTTGTCATTTCAGGGCTCAATCGCATCTTACACTAGGAGTAATTAATTACATGATTTCACTACATTAGTATGTCAGTCATTAATATGTATTTGTGCAATTCCATTCAGAGGCAAAAGGTTATAATATCTTCAGACTGGATTAAACAGTTTTTTGAAATTTTTAATATTAGACTGATGCCATTTAATCTCTGTTAAATTAGTAAGGTTGTGGGAAGATACGGTCACCATAGGTTCCATATTTTAAAACGTTTTCTAAGAGAAGAATAATTATTTTACATCGCTGCTTGCTTGCGTATGTTCATGTTCTACTTAAATTTTCCTTCTAAAGTAATGACTCTATCAAGGGAAAAGCTAATAATAAGGTTTTTAACGTTAAGCTGTTAATTCTTAAAATATGTATAAACACAATTCCCTTTTAGAGTTTTAAAAACAAAGTTATATCCAATACATAATAGAATAGAATAAAACTACAGATTACTCTAAGTTTAGAGAGAGCTCAGTTAGTGCACAAGCTGGTGATTGGCTCTTTGCTACCTACCACATCCAATCTGGTATGCTATTCCTTCTAATGTACTATACAATTAACAGCACCAACACTACTTCAAACACCCTACATAGAACAGCTCGCATCTGTGTGCTTACAATTTCAATTGGCAGGTAATAGCTTCCAAGTTGGTTCAATAGGTGAAATAAAATCGACAAATTTTCAACATACACCTGCACTAAGAAGCAGACCAATTCATACAAATTTCAGACCACATTTACATAAACCATATCAAACATATAAGAAAATTAAAATTGTTTTTGATGTAAGGAAGAGGTCTTTGTATTCATCCAATTATTTAAGTGTTTCAAAAACCATATATATTGATTGATGGAGGGTCACATAGTGTAAACTGTTTCAGGATTTGACTTTGATCTGTTTATTCAAATCATATATATAAATATTTTACTTTTCAACATGCAGAAAATGAAAAGTAAAATAATCTTTATTTTACACAGTTTAAACAGTTCTATAAACCTTGCTGATCGATCGGTGCTCATAAGGGCAATATATGGGCAGAACAATAACATTTTGAACACTTTCTGTGATACATATTAACCAGATAATTAACTTCATAAAAACAGAAATACTTTAAGTTATTAAATACTTAATAACTTCAAAAATAATAGAAATACTTTCGCATTACATATATAAACACTTTGGACTATAGCAAAGAACCTTATTACAATTCTGTTCCCATTTTTTTCAAATTTCTTTACCTAGAAGATATCCCAATAAATTTATTTAAAATTAAGAGGCCTTCAAAAATCGATATATTTTTTAAAAAAAATAATCAAATAAACTTGAATTCCATATCTCTTAAAAGTGTACTTAAATATTTTTTTAATTTGTAATCACAATTTATATTTTATGTACAGATTTTATTTCTTTGTTACCTTCACATGTTTACAACATTTGTTATTTTATCTGCTAAATCTAAATAAAGCCAGTCGTGAATTTTATTAATTTTTTTTTTTTGTGATATTCCTCTGGATCTTTGGTTTACCTTGATCTTTCCAGATAAATTCTGTAGCAGTTACATTTATTAATTAATAGTACATCTACTGCAGCTAATATTATTGAATTAACTTTGCTGAATAATTATTAAAGAGTTAATTGTTACTTAGCGTTATTTCTCTAGTTTCTTTTCTTATTTTCATCAAGATACAAGTCTCTTACCTTTTTGTGAACCGCTTTTTTCATATGGGTGATATTTGTTGGCCAACCCATATTTTAAATAAAAATGAAATTAAAAAAGTAAAATAATAGATTTAAAAAAAAAAATTATAAAATAAAAAATATTACTTAAGTTTGATTTAAGTAGTCTCTAATTTAAAGAGAGCAGTTCTTAGTTCTAAATACAGAAACAGCCAATATCAGAGTTTTTAACAGCTCAGGGGATAGTAATATCAAAAGATATAAACTGCTCAATGAATTGCTAGAAATTTCCATAAAAATTATGAAATATCAACTCCTTTTTTGTGACACCACAGTGAAAATATGCTCAAGGTAAAATGAGTTCCTTCTTTAAGCCAATTAATTATGATGATTTAACAGACCTTTCACTTAACAAAAGTCCACCCTTCTATCAGAATTATTCTCCACAAAGTGTAAAGTGATCTTGAATAACACTTAAAATTTTTATTTCGTTAAAATCTTTTATAAACAACTAATTCTGAGTATTTCCAGCTTCACAGAAGCTTTATTTTCCATTGATGTTAGAACTCTTCACTGATTTCTCCATAATAGTTCTAGATCTATCTGATCATGGAGCATATCTAACACCTTGTTTTGTATATTTAAATACTACTACTCTTAATTAAAAAAAAAAAAAAAAAAAAAAACAAATGAATTGAACAAAAATTATACATCGGCTTGTTATTAAATGAAAAACCAAAATTTCCCATCTGTTAAAGAATGTTACAGGATTTAAATCTTAAATCTTCATGTAGAGTAATTGACTTTCTGAACATACAGTTTTTTTTCCGTATTTTTATATAATCTGATATTATTTTGTTTTCATTTATAGACAACTGCAATTGAAACTGAACAACTAAAATGGAAGAATACGTGGCATAATATTATAGCCAAGAATCAAACTGCATCACTTAAAATAGATTATCAGAGGATGAGCACATTAGTGAATATTAGGAGTAAGTGGTTATACATGCTGATAAATTTAATACTTCATTATTATTCTGTACATCAATATTTTTAAATTATTCTGATTTTGAAAACATATTTTACTTAAATGGGGGAAACATTTTGCACATCTGATAACTCATTAAGATAAAACCACTATGTAATAAAACCGTTTAGCCGATGTTAACTGGTTTACTTACACGGTACAACTGTGCATGATATTTAACATATCTGTTATATACTGATGTAACTGTTTTCATTGAAAAACAGCATTTCATACTATGAAACAGTATTTCAATAGTCTTGTGATCATTTTATACTAAGGTCATTTGAAAAGTTGTTGGCCTATAGAAATGGCGAAACTTTGACCAATGACCGTGATATTTGTGTAGATGATTGTGTAGCAGGATTCTCATGGTAATGGCGGTCACAGATTACTTGGAAAAATACAGGACCTTCACTTGGTCCTGTCCATCCTTTCAGTCCAGTAGTAGACCGACTTAAGAGATCTACTCAGGCAAAATTTACACATCTGGCCAAAAAGAACGCTCTTCAGCAAAGTGATGTGCCTGCACTCACTGCAAAATTCCATGATTTTTTCGAAGTGCTTCCACACGCACCATATTTGGCCCCCAGTGATTACTTCCTCTTCCCAAACCTGAAGCTGGAAGAATGTTCCTTCAAATGATGAGATCAAATCTGAGACAACTGTTTATTTTGCAGAACTGTACAAACTGCATTATACTAAGGATATCGAAAAATTGTAAAGTTGTTGGTCTAAATGTATCAAATTTCAAGGTAAGTTGAAAAATAAAAAAAAACTTTTAAGAATCTTTTGCTTTCTTTGTCAGGGCAAGAATTTTCAAACAGCAATCGTAAATAAAATTACTGAAATTTAATCACGGTTATTCCATAAAAATTAAATTTTGTCAATTTCTATTTTGAAATTGGGGAAAACTTGTAATATTCAAGTAGATTTTGTTTGTAATTAAAAATGAATCAAAATAAGTTAGTTTTAAGAGAAGTAATAAATAGATTTTAGGAATAATGGTTATCACTCAACAAATCTCTCCGGAAATTAAAGGAACTGAATGAATGTTTAATGTCATTTGACTCTTACTCCCTTACAAGTTCCACGAACATTAAGACCTCACACATTTTCTATTGAATTTAACAAAACCAAGCTCTTAAAATGAAATATAATTTGTAAAGAGAAAATTAAAACGATGTACAAAATATAATTGTCATCTGTAACTGACAATGACTGCAGAAGGTTTAGGCATTCTCAAAAAATAATCTGTTGTATTAGAAGTTTCCATTATACACCAAGTTTTTTTTATATTTCTTTTTTCAGCTAAAGTATATAAAATAAATAAACAATAAGGTTAATTTTTTCGAAGTACCACTATAAATAGAGCATCACTTGATACCTCAATTACGCTATCTGTCACTTTTTTTTTTTTTGTTTAACCTCCAGGACCACCATTAGGTATTGCTTCAGAGGATGAGATGAATGATTTGCATGTGTGAAAATGTCATGCCTGACCGGGATTCGAACCCGGATAAAACGACCGAGACACTATCACTCGCACCACGGAGACCGGCACACTATCATTACACCTGGTATCATGTCATGATACCCAGACTTATGAACTGAAGATTTATTTTGGAATTTTGTAAAGGAAAAATTCCTCAGCCAATTAAAGGCAACTGTGGCTTGTGTTCAGAAAAGTAATCTGGTTAATGGTTAATCTAATAAATGAGAGTTTACAAAAACTGTCAACCATATTCAAAACCTTTTTTTTTAATAATCTAAGGTATCTGTATATATAATGTTATAATATGTAGATATTTATATTACAACAAAATAATAGCAAATCTTTAAATTGATCGCTTTGTATAATATAGATTATATGTTAAGATAATTTTCCATCATATAAAAAAAATTTTCCAATTTCTTGAATCAAAATAAGAAAAAAATAAAACAACTAATCAAAATAGATGTGATCTACAGTAATCCTATCTTCAGTTCATCCAGTGTCATTCTGAGTAAAAAATGTTCACTACATTTACAATATATTTTTTTTATTATTATTTTCCATTTTAGATGGTTAGGAGAACTGACACTTGCATCATTAGGTTTATTGTGCAGCCACTGAAAAGGAAACTCAGATCCTGAGTTGGTCTACAGGCAGTCTCGACCCCATATAATATCAAGGATCCTCTGGTTCTATAGGGTCTAGCATTCTCAGGACTGAAAGCAGAACAGCAGCGTCAGACCAACACTCCCCACACTATTCAAAACTAATAATGGAAAAGGAATCAAGGATAAGATAAAACAGGTGGGTTTAAGAAAGGAAAATCTATCCATCATGTAGGTCAAGATATTGTTCAGGACCCAAATACCAATAACCAAATCAAACAACCCTACCGGTTATGGATATTAAATTAATCATGTAATTAAAACTTTAGCTTTTAAAAGCTTCTCTTGCGAGTTATGTCTAGTGAAAGACTTCGCTCATATTTCATCTACCTTGTGAAATGAGGTCATACTGAAATTTTTAGGATGTTAATTAAGGGGTCAATTTTGTTATGGTTTTCTACCTGAAAAATTGAATAAAATAGTCCCACAACCATATCTGTAGTATTTTTTGAGAAATCTGGGATGAAAACCAATAAATGGGAGAAATAACCCTGTTTTTAATGTTTGAAATACAGTAAATTTGTTAAATGGATAATAAACACACAAAACATTTTAACAAAACTTATAGAGAATTTTATTCTGAATAAAATGGCGTAAGATAATTGAATGAAACAAAGAAAGGTTAGAAAAATTTGAATTTTATTTAGAAACAGTACAATAGATCAAAGTGCATTATACGAATCAGTTTATAATAAATGTTCAAAAATGAGCCCACCATTTTCAACATGTTTCTTGGCATACTCGTAAAAACTTCAGTACTACCTACCTCATTTCAATCGGGTAACTGAAATTTGAGCGAAATCTTTTACTAGCTGTTACTTGCAAACAAAGCATTTTAGGACATATGTTTATATGAACTTTTTCCATTATTTTAACAAGTAGAATAGGTTATGAAAGTCCGGAGAACTTTGTGATTCACCCGTGTGTGTGTGCACGCATGTGCATGTGTATATATATATATATATACACACATACACAGATGCTTTTAATTAAAACTTTTTTAATTAATACAATTTTCCCAATGTGACTTATCATTCTACTGTTCACAAACATTCATAAATATAAGTACGAGGTCTGATCAAAAAGTAATGAGAATTTTTTAATTGCATGTGCTGTATCTTATAAATTGAGATTTTTTTTGTGTATTAGAAGTACTGTCAGTAACATGCATGTTAATTTTCAGCCAGCCACAATACATAGTTTGTGCTTGTAAGCATAAAAGTAAGACAAACTTTACTGTTTGGTGATATTTTGTGTGGCAAAATGCCAGATCAGAGAATACCTCTGAAATTTTGTGTTAAAAAAAGCGCGTATTAAGTATATATATAATATAATACATTCTAGAACTTTGGAGAGACAACTCATGGATTTTGCACCATGAAATGCACCAGCACACACCACGTTCCTCATCCAACTGTTCTTTGCAAAACATAATACCAAATGCAGCAAAGAATTTAAAACATTAAAGAAGGCCTTTGATGACTGCTGTATCACAAACACGTGTTTATGAGCGGCTGAAACACTTTCAGGAAGGCCGTGAAGACAGATGACGTGATATCTGGCCATCCTAGCACATCAATTACTGACAAAAATGTCAAAAAGTTAGAGATATTGTGTTTGTCAATCACAGAATCACCATTAGAGAGGTTGATGAAGAAATAAGAATATCATATATATTAGTGAAGTGATTTCATATATATTAGCGACTGTTTTGTTTGAACATAAAACTGCTAAACTTTTAACAAAAACCAGCATTGTGTAGCCATCACTGAAACTGCACGCTTACTGATATCACTGATGATCCAGACTTGCTCAAATGTATAACTGGTGACAAAATGCAGCTGTATGACTACAATGTCAAGACGAAGGCTCAATTGTCCCGATGGAAGTTTTCCAAGAAACCGAAACCAAAAAAAAGCACATCAAGTTTAGTCAAAGGGGAAAATCTTTCTAACCAGTTTCTTTGACTACAATGGAATTGTTCATCACGAATTCCTACTGTTAAGGTCATGCAGTCAACAGAGTACTACCTAGAAGTTTTTTATGCAATTTGTGTGAGGCAGTCCAGAGAAAACCATCCAAACTTTGGAGAGATAATTCACAAATTTTGCACCACCATACACCAGTGCATACCACTTTACTTATCCTGACAGTTTTTGATGAAACATAACACCGTTATGTTTCAGCCTGTTCTCCAGCTTATTCTCCAGACATGCTTCCTGTGTCTTGCTTATTTCCCAAATTTAAAAGGACACTCGAGAGACAATGTTTTTCAACAAGAGAAGAGATAAAGCTGAAATCAAAAGTTGTGCTCAAGTCGATAGCTTTCAATAATTTAAGCTGAAAGAGGAATTTCTCCAGTGTTTTTCAAACATACAGCTGTAAGCTACATAAGTGTAAAATATCACAGGGGGTCAACTTTTAAGGCGATGGGACAAACATTGAAAATTGAATAAATGCTTTCAGAGAAAATTAAAAATTCTCGTTTCTTTTTGATCAAATATACATTTTATTTAAACCGGCTGAATGAATATGAGCGGGACAGTACTACTGACTGGTAACTAAGTTAAACAAATTTACATAATACTTATCGATGTTTGGTTACGGCAGGAAATCATCGACATGATCGATAAGTCAACTGCAATGTGATAAATGATTTACACAATGTTTTAGTCGGTAAACTTTGTTATGTAAATAAACGATCAAGAAAATAATCTAATACTACAAAACAACCTCCCCGTAAAGCAGAACAATTAACAATAACTACTGTTAAATTTTAAAATAAAAATTTCAGTTTTTTAGCTGAAAACAAATACTTTTTCTTCTTACCGATACAAATTTATTAATATTATTACATTTTACAGGAAATAATGAAGCTAATAATGAAAATAAGACAAATAATAACAATAAAATTCACGATCAAGAAATCCGACATTTAACAGAGAGAAATAAAAAGCTAGAACAACAAATTCAAATATTAAAAAAAAATTTACCATCGGAACTGGATATGAAAGAAACGCAGAAAGAAATATCATTTCTACAGGTCGGTATCAATTTTTTTTACCTGCTACCTTAATCGATTAGTAGTAGGCAAATTAATACAAGGTACAACTAAAACTAGCACAGTGCTCTCAAGAATGACGAGCTTTTTATTCCTGACTTACTGGTGAAAGTAACTAATAAAGTGGTTCCTTGTTGCTGGCTTAATTCAGCTTGATCCAGTAACAACTGAAATGTTGTTGATAATCAGCCCTATGAACAGCACCTTCATTCTGTTCACTGTAGGGATTGGTTATATTACTACGCTAGGAAGCCTTTGGTAACAGTTGTATGTATATATTTTACAAACATTACAATGATAATAAAAGGTAATATAGATATTGTAAAACAATAAAGCAGTATGTTACTTACTGATGAGGAACATTATGTATTATACACACTACCTTTTTAAATCATTAGAAGAAATACAATTCATCAATATTGGTGAATGAAAAACACAATAAAAGTAATAATAAAAATTAAGGAGTATTAGGTCATCAGAGTCTACAAAGATAAATGTAATGTCTTCTTAATGACCAATTCTATAAAGTTAGTAAGAAAGTGCAATAATTAAAAAATCAATGGAGGGCCACCAAAACCATGATTGTTTAAAACCTCACCGTTATTTTACTGTATACATACTGTACATAATACAATGTAGTAATAATAAACTTTAATACCCGGTTATGTATTAATATGCATATATACGGTATGTATTGATTACATTTGGCATTTAAAACGATCATTTGTTAAATGCGTTTCCAGTTTCGGTATGAGATGTTTACGAGTTATTTTCTTCGGTAGAATTGTTTTCTCATTTATTACTTTTTTCAAATATCTTTCCTATCATGAGTTGTTATTGGGTTTATGCTGATCGTTCCAACAGTCAAGGAAAACGTTATTCAACCAATCATATATAGGGTTAGGTTGATGAGGAGGCACACCATTTTGTTGCCAACATATGGAGTATGTGACTCCTGTGCATTTTTTGGTTAACTTTTCTACTAAGATGAAATGTTGACTCGTCACTAAACTTGAGAAAATCATCAGTTTCATGTCGCAACATTCCAATCGCAATGTCAGCACGCACAGTGTAGTCCCTAAAAAAAACTTCAAAACCTACCGCTAAGTAGCTGTAAACGATATGAATGTATGTGTAAGAATTTCCTTAAAACTTTTCACACAATTCTTGCTAGTTCATGGCCAGCATTCCTCATAGGATTTTTAGGAATACACAGGAAAGATTCCCTAACTCATTCAAAATTTTCTTCAGACACCCTCGGTTTGCCGTACTCTTTCCTTTACACAGACAGAAGGTTTTCTCTTTAGAAGTTGCCATCTTTGCTAGCGGCCTGTCTTTCTGTCAAGCAGAAAGATAGGCATTAATCTACGCCCGTGCTTGCAACTAAAACTGTTCTTTTTTCTCTTTTATTCTAGCCTTAAATTACCTCTGTAAAACTCATCCAAGAAATATACCGATTAAAACTCTGATATCCTTTTTTGCATACCCTGGATGTAGAATATTCTTAGAAAAATTACAGTGAAAAAATCATTCAACAAGAATAAATTCATAATTATTACCTTAATATTCTATCGGGAATATTACACAACAGGAACATAAAGCGTATTTGATTATAACAGTAAAGTATTTCAAAACTTCTAGCCCTACAGTAGAAAACAGTAACATCCTAGCCTCTAATGAGCCTCTTACTACATAGTAGGAAGTACAGTATGGATGACTTTTCTGTGTAGAACTGTAAACTTTTCCACTGATTTCAGATTTTTATAAAATAACTTTAAACTTTTCCACCCCTCTTAACCTTTATGCTGTAATTTAAAAATTACAGCGTATTTAAATAATAAATTATTTTATTTACTTTTACAGGAACGTAATGATAAATTATTGAAACGTATGAAAGCTCAACTCAGACAATTACGAAGTCATAATGTACAAGCAGAAGCGTATTTAAAATGTTTAAGAGATGAAGTTCAAGATTAATAACATCATCAAAAAAAAAAAATGAAAAAATAAAAATAATGCTTTACTTCACTTTTATTAATAATATACTGCGTCAAATGCAGCGACATAATATACAGCGACATAATTCAGGGATGCATTTTACAGATGAAAATAAAAAAAATCAAATAAACATAAAATGCTTTTAATCTGAAATCATATTTATTTTAGTTACGGCTGCTGAAAGATTTTCTCTAAATTTTTATTATAAATTTAAATTAATACCGTAATGTATATCTATCTATTGATGTCAATAATTGAAAATTTTGTGGTTTAAAGTATAATTTGTCTTTAACAATTTATAAGATGGGACTCTATTTGTTTATAAAAATCAATAAGCATCTGTTGAAAACATCATTCGTTTTTTGTTTAAAGTAAATAAACTTTGCTAAATTTTCTATTTAATACAGCACAGTTCTATATTTTTTTCATTTAATTACACATCATATATCACTCTCACTGCTACACCATACCGAGTTTTTTTTTTTTTTTAGGGTATATTATTTTAACGTTTACATTTTTTGAGCTTAGATATAAATATATCTATTTAATGCGCTAGAGAATACATGATTCTACACTCGGCACAATTAACAAATAGTATACAAATTATAAGATCAAGTTTATTGTTTTTCTATGCACATTATGTGACACCTGAGTTCCTTTTTCTTATAAATATATAATTAAAATTATTAGCCTATACTTTTATTTCTTTCAAGCAAAAAATACATATGATCCATTAATTAGGATACATACGTACAAAAATGCATGCATCTTAAGAAATATTTAAAAATTAAAAATCTATCATATACTTTTACATAACTCCACTAATTTTTCATAAGTTGTCATTCTTACATTATGGTTCGTGTAATCTTTACTGCCCATTTTCAATAAACATGGATGACAATCTGTGGCTTCTATAAAGTCACAACATAAATTCTTTAATTTGGTATTTTAATTGAAATTATATACGTAAAAAATTTAAATAATTAATTAACATACTGACTACTATTCTAATAAAATTTAATATTATATGAAATATAAACTACCAAAACACAGTAATTAGATAGTTAAACTTACAATAGTAATTTCTAAAAATCAATTTTTGCACGATCCCACATTTTCAGCTGATATTGAATTCAATAACTACATTAAAAATACATTCTTTTAATAATTTGCCATTTTATTCTACATTTTAAAATTTTGAATTGTATTATGAACGTTTATGTAAATTTTGCTGTCCAATAAGGAAAATGAATACAGTAAGTTTAACTTACCTAATTACTGTGTTTTTTTGGTCTATATTTCATATAATATTAAATATATATTTAGTTTGAATCTAAAGTAAAGAAACATAAAAATTAATGAAATAAAACAAAGCTGGTAAAATAAAAGCACAGAACTAGTACTGATGAACTGACATACTCAAAGTATGTTAAGTTAGTATACTGGATGCTTGGAGCATATGCTCCAAGTATGCATTGTGTGGATCACATAGACATATTTTTGTACGTGTACTTGACACATGCTATTCCAAACTCGTGCAAAATCATCCTTAATAGTAGCCCGTTAATAATTCCTTCAAAACGATAGAATCGGATATTTCTTACTGTATGTTAAATTATAGTGTCAGATATTTCTTTCTTTGTTAACTTTTAAAACATCTTGTATTTTATATATTTATGATAAATTTATTACTTGTGATTTGATTATTCTGAAAATCGAAATCACCTTTTTTTATCATACCCTTTTAAAACCTACTTAGATAATGATTTTGTTTACTTTATTAAGAATAGTGAGTTTTCAGTGAAAATCATTAAAAAATTTTACGGTTAGGAAGAATTATTTTTTCATAATATTATTACAAAGACCATTGCACTTTCTTGACCAGAGAATAGGTATCTTACATTTTTAGGTTACTTGACTGAAGTAAGATCTTGCTATTTCTTCATCTGCTGTAAAGAACAGTATGTTTTTTTTATAAACTAGAAATTATTCCATACAATTCTTTGCTTAAATATTTAACAGTAATAAAAAATAATATGTATTCAAATAAAAACAAATTTTATAGAAAATGGTTATACCGTTATGAAGCTGAAAAATACTTGTAGCTGTAGAAACATTTTTGATGTTATAATAAAAATTCAAACATACATTTATTCGATACAACAATTTTTATTTTTCTAACATTTCTTAGATGTATGAAATATTCAATCGTGCTAATTAATGATCATGTATATTTTCTGCTTGAAACCTAACGATCATGCTTACAGCATTATCTGGTACGTAAATAATAATAAAATGGCATGTTTTGTGTAGTTTACTAAATAAATTTTGTTTAATAAATAAAAACTTTTTTGTAGTTTACTAAGTAGTTTACCTAAATGTTTGTAGTTAACTAAGAGTTAATTCATAAGCTGATCTTGGTTTTCTGCTTTTTTTTCCAAGAAAACCAATAATGACAACTTTGAATAACTTCCGTGCTGCTAGTTCTTTAGGATTCAGTTTGTTGTCAAATATATTTTCACGAATTAATTTTGTTATTTGTGGCCTGATGAATATTCCCTCTTTTAATTTGGCTTCATTTAATTGGGGAAAAAACTTAAGCTAAAGCTGTCTCCATTTTTATCTAATGCTTTTACAAAATTCTTCATCACACCTAGCTTTACGTGTAGAGGTGGTAAAATAATACTATCTGCTTCAACAAGAGGAATATTGAAAACATTTTCCTTTACTAGGGTAAACTTATTTCTTTTTGGTCAGTCTTTAACTGCAAAGTATTTATCTGAAGCTCAAATATGCCACAAACACATATTTTGTAAAGTCACCCTGGAGACCAAGAAGAAACCCTATCGCTTTCAGGTCAGTGATGATTCGCCATGAGTGTTCATTATACTTATAGCTTTTTAAATTTTTGACCTACTTACATATGTTTCTTTCATTCCTACAGCATGTACTACCGGTATAGAAGAAAACTTATTCAAGTTATGCAACAACATTTCCTTTAAGCTTTTTTTTGATGAGTATAAATAAACGCCGATCGTGAACAACATATTTGATGTTTGGCTCAGACATAACGCTAACATCATGGCAGGTACAAATTCGGCCATCTCTTCTAAAGTATTTCAATAAATTTTTGTTTTGATTTCTATATATTGAAAAGTATCCTCATTTAATAAATTCCATTCTTTAAGACGTGAACCTAGGAGTTCTGCATGTCGTTTTGACAAATACAAGTCACGAATTAGGTTGCTCGGTTCTACTTGTGTGATGACATGAGGTCCAGTATTTGATTCTTCTGGAATGCAATTAATTTCTGTTGAAGTTGAGGATTCATCGGTCAAGCCTTCTACTTTCCGAGAAGTTGGAGCGATGGGAATCAGTAATTCAACACCATGAAATACTGGTCTCATACCTGAATACACATTTGAGTATGCAATATTGCTTTTATTGTTTGAATTGAAACCGGTAACATTTGTTAAGCAAAAATAGCATAATGGTTAGTAGGCTCCAACCAAATCATAGGTACACAAAAAAAAAAAGCTCTTTTTTTCCTTTTAATCACTCGGTTAGTTTAATGAAGCGCTTTATGCGCGTTACATGTGAAGCCCAGGATATCTTGGTCTCCCAAGAGACAGACAAAATAATGTTTGTAAGCAGTTTTCAGCACATTTGATACTGGTTTTCATTGACTTTTTGTGGTGTATTCTAACATAACAAAAACTACTTGGAGAATTTTTACAAGCCCAATTTTTATTCATTATAAAATTCAAAATGTTTTAATGAAAGTAAACTGAAATACTTAATTATAAAAATAATTAAGTTTTAATTTATAAATACTTAATTACTTGAAATACTTCATAAAATTGTGTCATAAGTGCAATAAAACACACACAAACACAACTTAACAAATCTTGACGTTCAATAAAATAATACCAAAAGTTGTTCGGTCAAAAATCTTTCACTAAATTTATGGGATCACTTATGAAACAATCCTTACAATATGTATATAATAAAACCACTACCACAACTAAAGAACACAGCAAGTCATACCAAAAGCTGGGCTCATACTGAAGAAAATTTCATCACATTGAATTACTCATTATTTGACTTACTGACATGTCGGGTTGACATGAAATGACATCATTCAACTGTTACGCATCAAATGTAGATCTACAGCACGCATCACAATATAAATCAGATGTGAATAACCAAACATACAGACATACTAACTTATTTATATTGTTTGTTCCACGAACAAATAAATTTATGGGGTTGTAACTTAAGAATGTTATGCGATGGGTTGTTTCAGAATACATATTCAGATTCAGGATATAAGATACACTTACTCCCTTTTTAGTTCCAAATTTTACATCGACCAATTACTAATATAATAAGCTGGAATGTTTAAAACCCCCATTTTTTTAAAAAAGCTTCATATGATCCACACATTAGATGCGCTAATAAATTACATGTATTTTTTTCACTAGTACTAATGATCTCATTTAAACGTACTGCCGGTAAGCGAGGAGGCTCATTAGAGTTGCATTCGCTCTCTCGATCTCTCTCACTCTATGTGTGACTGTCTGTGTATGGTGTTGTGTGTCTGTCTGTCTCTTACAATCTCTTTCTCTGTGTGTGTGTGTGTGTGTGTGTTTCTGTCTGTCAGTTTTTCTATCTCTGTGTGTGTGTTGTGTGTGTGACTGTCTGTTTCTCTCCCTCTCCCTGTGTGTGTGTGTGTGTCGGTCTTTCTGTTTCTCTTACCCTATGTGTGTGTGTGTTTCGGTCTTTCTGTTTCTCTTACCCTATGTGTGTGTGACTGTCTTTATCTAAATCTATCTCTCACTCTCTCTTTTTCTCTCCTCAGTGTTTGTGACTGTAGTTCTGCCTGTTTCTCTCTCATTGACTCTCTCTGCTTCTGAGTGTGACTGTGTGTGTTTGTGACTTTCTGTCTGTTTCTCTCTCATTCTCTCTGTGTGTGTGTGTGTGTGTGTGCCTGTCATTCTTTCTCTCTCTCTGTGTGTGTGTGTGTGTGTCTGTCTTTCTGTTTCTCTGTCTCTGTGTGTGTGTGTGTGTGTGTGACTGTCTGTGTCTAAATCTATCTCTCACTCTCTCTCTTTCTCTCCTCTGTGTGCGTGTCTGTAGTTCTGCCTGTTTCTCTCTCATTCACTCTCTCTGCTTCTGAGTGTGACTGTGTGTGTGTGTCTGTGACTTTAAGTCTGTTTCTCTCTCATTCTCTCCTCTGTGTGTGTCTATCTGTCTGTTTCTCTCTCATTCTCTCTCTACCTCTCCCTCTCTCTCTATCCCTCTCTCTCTGTGTGTGTGTGTGTGACTGCCTGTTTCTCTTCCTCTCCCTCTGTGTGTGTGTGTGACTGTCAATCTGTTTCTCTTTCTCTCTCTCTCTGTGTGTGTGTGTTTCTGTCTGTCTGTTTTTCTCTCTCTCAGAGTGTGTGCCTGTGATTCTTTCTCTCTCTCCCTATCTCTCTTTCTGTGAGTGTGTGTGTGTGACTGTGTGTTTCTCTCCTTCTCCCTCTGTGTGTGTGTGTGTGTGTGTGTGTGTGTGTGTGTGTGTGAATGCCTTTCTGTTTCTCTGTCTGTGTGTGTGTGTGTGTGTCTAAATTTATCTCTCACTCTCTCTCTTTCTCTCCTCTGTGTGCGTGTTTGTCTTCCTTTCTGTTTCTGTCTCATTCTCACTCTTTGTGTGTGTGTGTGTGTGTGTGTGTTTGTGTGTGTGTGTGACTTTCTGTCAGTTTTTCTTTCTCTGTGTGTGTGTTGTGTGTGTGCCTGTCATTCGTTCTCTCTATCTCTCTCTGTCTCTGTGTGTGTGTTACTGTCTGTTTCTCTCCCTCTCCCTCTGTGTGTGTGTGTGTGTGTCTGTCTTTCTGTTTCTCTTTCTCTGTGTGTGTGTGTGTGTGTGTGTCTTTTTCTTAATCTAACTCTCACTCTCTCTCTTTCTCTCCTCAGTGTTTGTGACTGTAGTTCTGCCTGTTTCTCTCTCATTCACTCTCTCTGCTTCTAAGTGTGTCTGTGTGTGTGTTTGTGTGTGTGTGTTACTATCTGTCAGTTTTTCTTTCTCTGTGTGTATGTTGTGTGTGTGACTGTCTGTTTCTCTCCCTCTCCTTCTGTGTGTGTGTGTGTGACTGTCTGTTTCCCTCCCTCTCCCTCTGTGTGTGTGTGTGTGTGTCTGTCTTTCTGTTTCTCTTTCTCTCTGTGTGTGTGTGTGTGTGTGACTGTCTTTTTCTTAATCTAACTCTCACTCTCTCTCTTTCTCTCCTTAGTGTTTGTGACTGTAGTTCTGCCTGTTTCTCTCTCATTCACTCTCTCTGCTTCTAAGTGTGTCTTTGTGTGTGTTTGTGTGTGTGTGTTACTATCTGTCAGTTTTTCTTTCTCTGTTGTGTGACTGTCTGTTTCTCTCCCTCTCCTTCTGTGTGTGTGTGTGTGACTGTCTGTTTCCCTCCCTCTCCCTCTGTGTGTGTGTGTGTGTGTCTGTCTTTCTGTTTCTCTTTCTCTCTGTGTGTGTGTGTGTGTGTGTGTGACTGTCTTTTTCTTAATCTAACTCTCACTCTCTCTCTTTCTCTCCTTAGTGTTTGTGACTGTAGTTCTGCCTGTTTCTCTCTCATTCACTCTCTCTGCTTCTGAGTGTGACTGAGTGTGTGTATGACTTTCTGTCTGTTTCTCTCTCATTCTCTCTGTGTGTGTGTGTGTGTCTATCTGTCTGTTTCTCTCTTATTCTCTCTCCCCCTCTACCTCTCTCTCTCTCTGTGTGTGTGTTTCTGTCTGTCTGTTTTTCTCTCTGTGTGTGTGTGTGTGTGCCTGTCATTCTTTCTCTCTCACTCTCTGTTTGTGTGTGTGTGTGTGTGTGTGCCTGTCTTTCTTTCTCTCTATCTCTCTCTCTGTGTGTGTGTGTGTGTGTGTGTGACTTTCTGTCAGTTTTTCTTTCTCTCTGTGTGTGTGCCTGTCATTCGTTCTCTCCACCTCTCTCTGTCTCTGTGTGTGTGTTACTGTCTGTTTCTCTCCCTCTCCCTCTGTGTGTGTGTGTGTCTGTGTTTCTGTTTCTCTTTCTCTGTGTGTGTGTGTGTGTGTGTGTGTGACTTTCTGTCTGTTTCTCTCTCATTCTCTCTCTCTCTCTGTGTGTGTGTGTCTTTCTGTTTGTTTCTGTTCCTCTCTCATTCGCTCTCTCTCTCTCTCACTCTATGTGTGAGTGTCTGTGTGTGGTGTTGTATGGTGTTGTGTGTCTGTCTGTCTCTTTCTCTCTCTCTCTCGCTCTGTGTGTGTGTGTGTGTGTGTTTCTGTCTGTCCGTTTTTCTTTCTCTGTGCGTGTGTTGTGTGTGTGTGCCTGTCATTCTTTCTCTTTATCTCTCTTTCTCTGTGTGTGTGTGTGTGTGTGACTGTCTTTTTCTCTGCCTCTCCCACTGTGTGTGTGTATGTCTGTCTTTCTGTTTCTCTTTCTCTGTGTGTGTGTGTGTGTCTGTCTGTTTCTAATTCTATCTCTCACTCTCTCTCTTTCTCTCCTCAGTGCTTGTGACTGTCGTTCTGTCTCATTCACTCTCTCTGCTTCTAAGTGTGTCTGTGTGTGTGTGTGTTTGTTTTTTGTTTTTTTTTTTTTTTTTTTTTTTATATAGCGAAGGAAATTCCTTTACGAATCTCTGGCTTAGATGTTTTGCCTGGTATGTCGGACTCGAACATTAACTTAAAGGTGACTTGTTAATGCTAATACCGACTAAAACCTCCGCTATCCTCTGAACTCTGATCCCCCACGGTATCCGCCGTTAGGCATTACTTCGTGGGGGGGAGGATTTAGCTACTGCTCTTCCTTCTGGTAGGTGTTATTACTTCTTTCTTCTAGATGTTGTGGTCCTTTGCTCTTTTTCTTTCGATGGAACGCAGGTCTGTAAGGACGTCTGTTGCAAATGTGCTTATTGCGTTCCATGCGGCTTTTGACGACAACATTGCTTCTATTAGTGTCTCAGGTTGGATACTTTGATGTAAGATGTTTTCGAGTTGATCACGCTGTGGATAAAATCGTGGGCACACAAAGAAAACATGCTCTGCATCTTCATTGACTCCTGGGCAGGATGGGCACTCTGGAGAATTATCGTGCTTGAAGCGGTGTAAGTATTCTCGAAAGCAGCCATGTCCTGATAGCATCTGCGTTAGATAGTAGTTGACCTCACCGTGATTTCGATACAGCCAAAAGTCAATCCGTGGTATGAGACGGTGTGTCCATCTGCCTTTCACGGCAACATCCCACTGTAGCTGCCAACGTGCGATGCTTTTCTGTCGCTCTTCTGTCTTGAGTTCTTCAGCACTCAGTAAGGTTGACGTCTTTCGATGGTAAAGGTTGCGTCGTTCTTCAGCTAGAACTCTAAGAGGCAGAGTTCCGGAAATGACACAAACTGCTTCCTCAGATACTGTGCGGAAAGCGCTTGCGACTCGTAATGCACTCATACGATATATCGGTCCCGCCTTTCTCCCCAATCTTGCGTCTCTAGTGCGTCAGCCCAAATAGATATTCCGTAAGTGAGCACCGATGTTACCACTGATGACAATAGCAGCCTTCTGCTCTGCTTTGGGCCTCCGACGTTCGGCATCAATCGTGCGAGACTAGCTCTCACTACTGACGCTTTCGTACAGACGTGTTCTACTTGCTGCTTGAAGTTGAGTCGGGCATCAAGCATCACTCCCAGATATCGTATATGAGGTTGTGATGTAATTTCTTGGACACCGACTTTTAGCTTAATTGTTTCAACTTCTTTTCGGCTGGTAATAACCACTGCTTCGGTCTTCTGCTTTGCCAGTTGAAGGTTAACTGTATCCATCCACTGGTTGATCCCCTCAAAAGTAATGTCAAACAGATGTTGAATCTCGTCGAGGTGTTTGGCGACGATCACTGCGGCAACATCATCCGCATACGCTACCAGTTTGACACATCTTGGAAGCTTCAATCTCAGGAGCCTGTCATACATGATATTCCACAGATTCCACAGAAAAAAAAACACATCCGTAAGCACAGAGAGAGAGAGAGAATGCGAGAAAGTGTGATAGAGAGACATTGACAATTGACAATTTACTGTACATATACATTATCTCACACACACGCACACACACACACACACACATTCGCAAGCAGAGAGAGAGAGAGAGAGAATGCGAGAAAGTGTGATAGAGAGACATTACCGATAGAGAGACATTGACAATTGACAATTTACTGTACATATACATTATCTCACACACACGCACACACACACACACACATCCGCAAGCAGAGAGAGAGAGAGAGAGAATGCGAGGAAGTGTGATAGAGAGACATTACCGATAGAGAGACATTGACAATTGACAATTTACTGTACATATACATTATCTCACACACACACACACACATTCGCAAGCAGAGAGAGAGAGAGAGAGAATGCGAGAAAGTGTGATAGACAGACATTACCGATAGAGAGACATTGACAATTGACAATTTACGGTACATATACATAATCTCACACTAACGCACACACACACATCCGCAAGCAGAGAGAGAGAGAGAGAGAGAATGCGAGGAAGTGTGATAGAGAGACATTACCGATAGAGAGACATTGACAATTGACAATTTACTGTACATATACATTATCTCACACACACGCACACACACACACACACATTCGCAAGCAGAGAGAGAGAGAGAGAGAATGCGAGAAAGTGTGATAGACAGACATTACCGATAGAGACATTGACAATTGACAATTTACGGTACATATACATAATCTCACACTAACGCACACACACACACACACACACACATCCGCAAGCAGAGAGAGAGAGAGAGAGAGAATGCGAGAAACTGTGATAGAGAGACATTACCGATAGAGAGACATTGACAATTGACAATTTACTGTACATATACATTATCTCACACACACGCGCACACACACACCCACACACACACACACACACACACACACATCCGCAAGCAGAGAGAGAGAGAGAGAGAGAATGCGAGAAAGTTTGATAGAGAGACATTACCGATAGAGAGACATTGACAATTGGCAATTTACTATACATATACATTATCTCACACACACACACACACACACACACACACACATACGCAAGCAGAGAGAGAGAGAGAGAATGCGAGAAAGTTTGATAGAGAGACATTACCGATAGGGAGACATTGACAATTGACAATTTACGGTACATATACATAATCTCACACTAACGCACACACACACACACACACACACACACACATCCGCAAGCAGAGAGAGAGAGAGAGAGAGAGAATGCGAGAAACTGTGATAGAGAGACATTACCGATAGAGAGACATTGACAATTGACAAT